>NW_026061922.1:0-85257 GCF_023897955.1 Schistocerca gregaria
ACACACGCGAGACAGATACAATGCAATGCGTGTCTCCTCACGTTCACACACACCTCCACGCTCCACTTTTACGTCGCCCAACCAACCAACTACTAACTTAACCCACCCGCTCGGCGTAGAAGCAGCTGTAGGCGGCAACGTGTTTCTCACCCTCGCCACCAACGGTGTGACATCCGACAATCGCGGTTTGCTTTCCGTTCCACACCTCCGGCCATACCATACAAAGGGGACAAAAAAAAAAAAAAAATATATATATCAAACAAGCCAACTCCAGCGATCCGCCCCCCTAACACCAACACGTCTCGAAACACCCACGCCCACGACCCGGCTGTGGCCTAAAGTGCGTATCCCAACGTCACACCAAAACCAAAGGCGCCGGCGCCGCACCACACCACACCACAAGCTACAGCTACAGCTGTGCCGCCCGTCCACCCGCTCACAACAACAACAACAACAACAACAACAATTCCGCCCTTCCCGCAAAGGCATTTTGGTGGCCCTGAAAAGGGCCGTTTTTTCTTTTCTTCGCCGCGCCGCGGACGAGCCTCCTATTTCCAAGAGCCACCTCCTTACTTGGAGCTCGTGTACTTGGTCACCGCCTTCGTGCCCTCGCTCACCGCGTGCTTGGCCAGCTCGCCAGGCAGCAAGAGCCGCACAGCGGTCTGGATCTCGCGGGACGTGATGGTCGAGCGCTTGTTGTAGTGCGCCAGGCGAGAAGCCTCGGCCGCAATGCGCTCGAAAATGTCGTTCACGAAGCTGTTCATGATGCTCATCGCCTTCGAAGAGATGCCCGTGTCAGGGTGCACCTGCTTCAGCACCTTGTAGATGTAGATGGCATAGCTCTCCTTCCTCTTGCGCTTCTTCTTCTTGTCGCCCTTCGAAATGTTCTTCTGCGCCTTGCCAGCCTTCTTGGCGGCTTTCCCGCTAGTCTTGGGCGGCATCACGAACAAACAGGCAGGCAGGCAGGCAGGCAGGCAGGCACGCGCAGTCAGTCAGTCAGTCAGGCGCTCCGCTCCAGTCAGCGTCTCCCCACACAGTGGCACCCGCCGCACGCCGCCGCCGCACCTTTACCAGCTCGCCCTGCTGCGGCCGCCGACCAATGGGGCGCGCGCGCAACCGGCCGCCGCACCCGAGCCCATAAAGGACCCCCACCCCGCCGGCGCCGGCACGCACTCCGCTGCTCGACTCGCTGCGGCTCGCACCGTTTGGGGCGTTGTGCTTTTTCTTTCTCGCTTCTTTCCAAACTAGCCCATCGCCATGTCCGGACGCGGAAAGGGAGGCAAAGTCAAGGGCAAGTCAAAGTCCCGCTCAAGCAGGGCTGGGCTCCAGTTCCCGGTCGGCAGAATCCACCGCCTCCTGCGCAAGGGAAACTACGCCGAGCGCGTCGGCGCCGGGGCGCCCGTCTACCTCGCCGCCGTCATGGAGTACCTCGCGGCTGAGGTGCTCGAGCTGGCCGGAAACGCGGCCCGCGACAACAAGAAGACGCGCATCATCCCGCGCCACCTGCAGCTCGCCATACGCAACGACGAGGAGCTCAACAAGCTCTTGTCGGGCGTCACCATCGCACAGGGAGGTGTCCTGCCCAACATCCAGGCCGTCCTGCTGCCAAAGAAGACCGAGAAGAAGGCCTAAAAGAGAGACAGCGCAATCGGCAACCGCCGCGTGCTCCCTTGGCACGCAGCGCGCCATTTGCCGCCTCGGCTCAAAAAACAAAACACAATCGGCCCTTTTCAGGGCCACCACACAAACCTACGTCCAAAGCAGAATTCCAGTCGTTCGTCGCACCACTTCTTCTCTCTCTCTCTCTCTCTCTCTCTCTCTCTCTCTCTCTCTGTGTACGGTTTTTTTTTCCTTCTTACACACACAGGCGCCGCCATCTTGTACACACGTACTTGGCCACCTCCTCCACTCAACTCCACGCACGCACAGTCTCGCGACCATTAACCAGCACACGTGGCGCACAACAACACACCTCAAAAATAACCCCTCGGCGCTCAGCCGCGCCGCAACACACAGCCCATCCACCGACAAGAAGCATACAAGCAAAGAGGGAGGGGAAGGAAGGAAGGAAGGAGCTCACACAACGCAAGGGCACGCTTCCTTCCCTCCCAACCGCACCGCACACCACGTCAAAAAAAACTCCAAACAAAACTAAAAGGCCAAGTAGACTAAAAAGGAAAAGAAAAACCAGCAACACAGACTCTTTCGCACTTTTCAACTTCCGAACACTGTGGTGGCCCTGAAAAGGGCCGTTTTTCAATCTATCTCTCTTTCCTTCCTTCGGTCTCACACCGCCTAACCGCCGAAACCGTACAGGGTGCGCCCCTGCCTCTTCAGGGCGTACACCACGTCCATGGCCGTCACAGTCTTGCGCTTGGCGTGCTCAGTGTACGTCACCGCGTCGCGGATCACGTTCTCCAGGAACACCTTCAGCACTCCGCGCGTCTCCTCGTAGATCAGACCAGAGATGCGCTTCACGCCGCCCCTGCGCGCCAGGCGGCGGATCGCGGGCTTCGTGATGCCCTGGATGTTGTCGCGCAACACCTTGCGGTGCCGCTTGGCGCCACCCTTGCCGAGCCCCTTTCCTCCCTTGCCGCGGCCTGTCATTCTTCTTCTTCAAGCGTCTCAACCACAATAATATAAAAAACAGAAAGCAAGGCAAGCTCCTCACCCGGCGCTAGCGAGTCGGCTACGGTTGTGGCGCCCAGCGCGCGCGCCGCCCCCCTATATAGACTCTGGGGCCCCGCGGCCCGCCCTCCCCTCCCCCCACCACCGCGCCACCGAGGGCATATAAGCGCAGCACCCGGGGCGCGCGGGCCCGTTGTCAAGGCAGCACCGGACGCCGTCGCGCACGCATATCCTCCACGCCGCATCCGCATCCGCAGTAGCCATGGCCCGGACAAAGCAAACGGCCCGCAAGTCCACCGGCGGAAAGGCGCCGCGCAAACAGCTCGCCACCAAGGCGGCGAGGAAGAGCGCGCCCGCCACCGGCGGCGTCAAGAAGCCCCACCGCTACAGGCCGGGCACCGTCGCCCTGCGAGAAATCAGGCGCTACCAGAAGAGCACAGAGCTGCTCATCCGCAAGCTGCCATTCCAGCGCCTAGTGCGCGAGATCGCCCAGGACTTCAAGACCGACCTGCGCTTCCAGAGCTCCGCAGTCATGGCCCTGCAGGAGGCCAGCGAGGCCTACCTCGTCGGCCTCTTCGAAGACACCAACCTGTGCGCAATCCACGCCAAGCGAGTCACCATCATGCCCAAGGACATCCAGCTCGCGCGCCGCATCCGCGGCGAGCGCGCCTAAACCCGCACACCGCCAAACAAACAAAACGGCCCTTTTCAGGGCCACTAACGTCTCTCCGTCGCGAGCAAAACTTTGTCGGTCGCAACGACTAGTTCCCCACTCACTCTCCAGTCCAGTCGTCCCACCCCCGGCCCGGCCCGGCGCCGCCGTTTCCAAAAAAAAGAAAAAAGCACCGCACCGGCCGAACCAAGTCGCAAGCGTCAATAGCGCCACCCACACAGGCCACGGCACAAAACGTGACGCCCGGAAAGCAAAGCAAAGCAAAAAAGACTATTCCAAAACCACCACCAAGACAAACAAACAAACAAACGCGGCGCAAAATAAATAGGTAAAAAATAATAAAAGTAAAATACACTTTGTGTAACACCAACCGCGGCGCCGCCGCCCACGCCCGCCAACGACCCCACAATCCAACCACCATCCACACATGAAACAAACAAACGCCAGCAAGCAAGACAGACAGACAGACAACAAGGCAACCGACCGACCACGACACGACACGACAATCAACACCTTCCCGACGTGCTTTGATGGCCCTGAGAAGGGCCGTTTTTGTTTTTGTCCGGGACCGCGCGACAGCCTCTGGTTGCGCGCCGGCCTCCAGGCGACGGTGTCAACCGCCAACCCTTCCCTGCCCTTTTTACTTCTTCTTCTTGGGCGAAGCCTTCGCCTTAGACGGCGTCGCCGTCGCCTTCTTCGGGCGCGGCGCCTTCGGCTTCTTCGTCGGAACCTTGGCGGCCTTCTTCGCCTTCGACGGCGACTTGGCCTTGGCCGGCTTGGCCGCAGCCGCCTTCTTCGCACCCGCGGGAGCGGCCGACGCCGCAGACGCCTTCTTGGCGGCGCCCGCCTTCCGACCGGTCGCCGCCTTCACGCCGCCAGCCTTCTTTGCGCCGGCCGCACGGGCCCCCTTCTTCTCCTTGCTGGCCGGAGCGGCGCGCTTCTTCTTCGCACCACCGCCGCCACCACGAGCCTTGCCGCCCTCGGCCGCCCCGCCGCCGGCGCCGGCAAGCTTGAAAGAGCCCGACGCGCCCTTCCCCTTCGTCTGCACCAGCTCGCCAGCCACGACGGCCGACTTGAGGTACTTCTTGATAAAGGGCGCCAGCTTCTCCGCGTCCAGCTTGTAGTGCGCGGCAATGTACTTCTTGATCGCCTGCAGCGACGACCCGCCGCGCTCCTTCAGACTCTTGATGGCGGCCGTCACCATCTCAGAGGTGCGCGGGTGCGCAGGCTTGGCGCGCGGCTTCTTCGCAGACGACGCAGACTTGGCCTTCTTCGTAGTGCCGGTGGCGGCGGGTGCCGCGGCAGTCTCGTTCGTAGCCGCCTGGTCTGCCATCTTTTGCCTGTTCTCTTTTCTTTTTTCCCCTTGCTTTCGCTTCCTTCTCTCCTTCGACGACGCACAACAGCGAGGGGCGCGCAGCAGAGAATAGCCGCGCACGCGCCTGGCCCAGCCAGTGTCGCGGGCGGGCGCGGACGGCCGAGAGAGCGGCCGCCACTCGGCGCGCCGCCGCGCCGCCGCGCCGCGCCTCCCGCGCTTGCTACCGCCCAACGTCCGACAGCCTGCGCGGAGCAGCCCCCAACCTGCGCCGCAACCACCCGCGCCATTCAAACCACCGAGGATGGGGCTACACACACCGACACCACGGTCGCCAACCAGTCGCCGCGGCGGCGCCGCAAACCACGGCCAAACTGCAGCCACCGCGCGCCACAGCCTGGGTCGGCCCGCCGAGAATCGCCGCCCCCGCCCAAATGCCGCCCCCACAGCCCCAGCCGACGACCCGCCACAATGGCCAAACCTTCGTCGAAACTCCCACACCGTCGCCGCGGCAGCCCGGCCACCGCGGCCGGCGCCACAGCCACACGAGCCGAGTCGTGCGGCGATGACGGCCGTGCACAAACGCACCTCCGCCGCCCCATCGCCTTCCGCCGTTTTCCCGATCGGCCCGCAGCCGTCGGGCCACGGCCGCGGGCCGTCCTCCTCCTCTCGCCTCGCCCGCCAACACCCACAGCCCTTCCAACACATTTTTTTTTTCTTTTTTCTTTTTTTTTTCTACTTTTTTACGATCGCCGCCTGCGCAACATGGCACCGGCCGACGGAGCGCCAACCCCCCCGCCACAGGCGAAAACAAGACAACGATAAACAAACAAACAAAATAAATTACCAGCCAGCCCCAACTACAGACACACCGAATCTGCCCTCACAGCCGACCTTACACGCCTCAACGTCAAAACAAAGGTGGTTTCTTTCTTTCAACGGTTACCTTACCTTAGGTTACGTCAGGTTAGGCTAAGAAGGCGTCAGGGTTAGGTTAAGCGTTGACGTGACGTCACGTCTTAACGTAGGCGTTAAGCTAAGGTTGCGGTCACGTACGTTAGGTTAAGGCGACTTGGGGGTTGGCCTAAGGGCTTACGTTAGGTTACGTTAGTTTAGGTGGCTGCGTTAACGGCTTAAAGAAGTTTAGGAGGTTAAGGCGTCGAGGCGGCCGCACCCCCTTAGCTGCTGCGGCTCGGCCACGCCACGCCACGCCACGCCACGCTTTGGGGTTTCATAAGGTCGCGCGGCGGGTCGTCGGCACGCCGCAAAGGACAAAACTGCAAGACGACGTCGAAAAACAAACAACAGGTAAAAAATAAATAAGTAAAAATAAACGACGCCGACAGGCGGGGATCAGCAGAACGAGCAGATTCCGGAGAGCGAACGAGACACACACGCACGCACGCACACACACACACACACACACAAACCCCCCCGAGCCGAGAGAGCACAGCACCACCACGTGTCGGCCTCCGCTCACCCGACTCGGCTGGGCTGGGCTGGGCTGGGCTGGGCTGGCGGCCGGGCCGGATGCACGTGCACGTACACGTACGGCTACAGCCACTACCCGTACACAGCCGCTCTTCACGCAACACCAGCCAAATGGCGCGCCCGCGGCTCGTCGCGGTCGCAACGCCACGCCGGCACACTTTCGGCACCACCGTCTTCGCGCGCACCGCAAACAAAAACGCAGCCGACACACACAGAAAAAAAAAAAAAACAACACAGAGCGCGAGAGACGGGCGGCGGCGCACCTTTCGCCAGCCGGCAGGCAATCGACTCGCCCAGTACGACAAACGTGCACGCCACCCCACCCACCAACCAACCAGTCGTCGTCGTCGTCGTCCCGAAATCAAACAAACTCTCAAAAGGCACAGCCCCTGCTGCCAACGGACGCAGGCGCCACGCAGCTCCCTTCCCGCCACACTCGATTCGCAGCGCAACTCACCCGGCACACCGTCAAACGACGGGCTGGGCTCGCCGCATCGCCGCAACCTACACACCTTCCCCGCCACGACGCACAGCCCCACCAGACGCCCGTGCCGCAACGACACTACCGCACTACTCCTCTCGCCCTTGCCATACACGACACAACACGCCAAAAAATGAAAATCCAAATACAAACAAAAACACCGCCCCCACGACCCAAACACATGCACGGCGCGCCAACACACGCGAGGCAAGGCACGCAGCAAACGGCGTCCCCTCCGCGTCGCGCCATCAACCTACACACACAAGGCAACACCAACAACAAACAGCCAGCCAGCCAGCCAGCCAGCCAGCCCCACTCTCACGCCGCAAAAACAGAAAACACACCGAAACCGCCAAACGCCGCACATTCGCGCTTCGCACTCACCACACACCTCTCGGCATCCGTTTCGCACACAACGACGCGACGCACAATACATCATCACGGGCTACGCACGCACACCGCGACCCACTTTTTTACGACGCCCTCGCCAGAGCACACGTGCCCACGCCCACACACAGTCGACACAACGACGCAGCGCGCAGCAGACGCGGCCGCAACACATACCTCCCCGACGACGCGCCAACACCGCCAGCCACTGCTCACTCGCCCAAGCAACCCGTGCACACAACTGCCACACGCGTCCACCACGCCGCCGCCAACCACCCGCCCGCCAGGGGGCGCTCACGTCCGCGACAACAGCGCGGCACCGCCGGACCGGGCCGAACCGAGCCGAGCCGCCGCCTCCTCTCCACTCGGCACGCCACGTCCTGCTTGCAAAACACATGGCTCGTCCCTCTGTACACACAACGCGCCTGCCTGCGGTCGCCGCCGGCATCTATCTACCTGCGCATCGGAGCCAGGCCGGCAAGCCCACACTTAAATAATGCACTTCACCAGCCAAACAAACCCACTCTTCCTTTCTTTGCACAGCGCATGCAACAGCAGCCCCAGGAGCCGGGCCCGCCGCCAGCGTCTCCTCCTCCTCTGGGCACAGCCAGCCAGCCGTTCCCACCGCCCCGCCCCTGCTCTGCAGAACAAGAAAAAACGAAAAAGTACCAACACACGCACCCAAAGCGTAAGCCAGACAAGACCAGCCTCTCCAAGGCCACACACACGCAAAAAAACAAAAAAAAACAAAAACACTACAACAAAATAAAATAAAATGAAAAAGAAAAAGCAAGCTGTCGCCTCGCCCCCGCCCGTCCCCCCACCCCACCACATTCGCCCCCTCCGCTTGTTTTCCTTTCTACAATTTCCCTCTTTTCCACCCAATATCCCGCCGCGGTTTACGGGCACCGGCCGATTTTGCGCCCGCCCACATGTGTGCCTACTCCCCACCACCATTCCCTCCGCAGCCCGCAGCCCGCAGCCCGCAGCCCGCAGCCCGCTTTTCCCCCCTCCCTGCCCACACCACACCACACCACACCACACCACACCACACCACACCACACCACACCGACGGTGCTGACGTCGACACGCACCCAAGACAGGGGCCACGACCGTCTTTTTTCCTGGGCCCATCCCCGCACCGCACCTCCTTCCAATCATCAACGCTGTGGCGCCTGTGTCCGCGCGAGACGCGTGCGCGCCGCCTCTCTCAACATCCGTCCGCCGGCCGGCCCGTTTTTCGGCCCCCAGGCCATCCGTCAACCACCACTGCCCCTGCCCGCCCCGCACCACACCACACACCGCTGCTTGCCCCGGCCGTTGCCACCAAAGGCGCCAACCGCAGCCCGCGCGCGCCAGAAAGAGATGGCAAAACTACAGGGACCCAGCCGACCGACGAAAATCAGAGCAATTGGCCGGGAGGATCAAAAAGAGAGCTCCGAAAACCACCGTAGCGAGGCGTGGGAGGAAACGTTACGAGAAGCAGGAAGGGACCAGGAAAAATTCTGGAAATTTCTTAAAACTCGTAAACTAGACACGAAACATCTACATCTACATGGGGAAGGAACGACCCCACAGACCGAGCTGAAGCACTGGCGGATTCACTAGAAAGGCAATTCCAAGCACCAGAAGCGGTAGATGACGAAACTGATGACCACCAGGAAATGGTACTCAGAAGGGTAAAACCGCATCCTAAGTGCCCCGATCAGAACATCTTTCACAATCCAATAAACGCAGAAACCCCGTATCTTATCACATCACAAACATACACACATCCTAAGAAGGCATCAGGCCCAGATTCCATCAAACCGCAACTACTACATCACCTACCTCCAGCAACTATCAATTATCTATCTAACATCAATATATAATGCTTGCTTCAGACTAAACTACTTGGAAACAGGCCCGAGTCATCACATTACCAAAGCCAAACAAGGACTTATTATTTCCGCAAAACTATAGGCCAACTTCCTTGGAAAGGTTCTCGGAAAGCTCATTCAAACTGAACTGAAGAAATTCAATTCTTAAAGGATAACAACATAATCATCCCACAACAATTCCGATTCCGCGAAGAACACAGCACCACCCACCAGGTGACCAGACTAGTCGAGCACATATGTCAGGCCAGAAACATTAGACACAGTACTGGAGCAGTCCTGCTTGACATTGGAAAAGCATTCGGATAACGCCTTATCTACAAGCTCCACCAGTACAACTGCCCCATCCACATTATTGCTTCTTTTCTCCGCAACAGAGCATTCTATGTCCATGTACCAGGAGCGGCAAGTAACACTAGATCCATAGAGGCTGGAGTCCCGCAAGGCTCAGTGCTGGGGCCCATTCTCTACTCAATATACACAAACAAACAGCTGGGAGGACACTTGTCACTATTTGCAGACGACACTGCAGTCTACCGCAGCAGTTCTAACCTGCAATATAGAGTCACAAAAATAGAGCAACACCTACAATCCATCCAGAAATGGGCTAACCAAAAAAACAATAAACGCGGAGAAAACCCAAGCAATACAATACGATTCACATTCAAAAAGAATACCTCCTAACCTGCATATACGCCTCAGAAATAACAATCTTCCATGGTCAGGCACAATAAAGTATCTAGGCATCAAGCTGGACAAGAGGTTGACATTTAGAGACCATGTTACACACGTTTGTAACAAGGCTGCAGCAGCAATATTCAGACTGTACCCAATCATCAAAGGAAACAGAATAAATATGCGCGCCAAAAAGAAAATCTTCAAAACCGTCATAGGAACCAGCCATCACTTACGGCTCTGAAAAATCTCGTCAATGGCCGCAGACACCAAACATAACAAGAGTAAAAAAGGGTGCAGAACAAATACTTCAGAATTACTGCTGATGCCGGCCGGTACCAGACAAACCGAGACATATACACAAACCATAACATACTCAATCAAAATCCCGGAAATCATCCAAAGAAAAATCCATAAAGTTTTTTTTTTTTTTTTTTTTTGTTTTTTTTCCACCAAACCACGGATTCGAACCACCCACTCATCAGAAATCTGGGACCAAAATCCACCCGACCCAAGAACGACATTTCCCATCACGACAAAACACCACAAACTACAACATACCATGATAAACAAAAATAAAATACAAACACCATAACACTCACTCAAACAAACAAACATCTACACACACCCAAGAGACCCTATCATCCCATCATTTTGTTACCCAACATAATCAGACAGAAGGCAGGGATCAAGGACAGATCCGGTCCTTCGAGTACAGGGGGTAAAAAATACCCATCAGACCAGCTCTCTCTCTCTCTCTCCTCCTCGCTTCTCCGTGCCGACGCTGCCCCGCACACGCGTTCGCGTTCGCGTTCGCGCTCGCGTTCGGCCGACACCACACGACAGGTCTTTGGGGCCCCGCCACTGCGCACACGCACGCCTCCTCCTCTTCCTTAGTTCTTTTTCGCTTTTCTTTTCTCCCCCGCCCCCCGCTCTCACCGCCACATCATCCCGCAACCCTTGGGGCATGTTTCCCAACATCAACGCGCCCCAATTCCACTCTCTGCCCGTGCCGCACTCTCCACTTTGCTTCTCCCCGTCCCCTACACACACGACTACCGAAACCCCGGTTGACACACCTTCTCGTAGGACAGGGGTGCGTGCGTGCGTGCGTGCGTTGTCTTGACGGTGACAGCAACAGCAACGGATCCGTCCATCCCATTCCCCCCCACTCGGTAAAGAACCATGTTCAACCCACACTACACAACAAGGGGGGCACACACGAACGCGAAAGAAAGGGCAGGGCAGGGGCAACTATCTCGTACACATTCTTCCTCAGAACCCACATATCGCATCAACGAACGGCAGGCCAATTGCGGACTCAGCCGTGTCAGGCAAATCCAACCCAACCAACACCTCCCACGGAAACCCTGACACTGATCCAGCAGTACGTCCACATACATCGCCACACCAAATACGGGTGACGAGTGAGCAACAAATGGAACAATACACAACAAGGGCTGACCTAATAAAAACTGCACGTCACGTCATACCTTCCAGACAGACGCAGTTCCGACGGGACGGCGGAACCGTATACGTACCTTTCAGCCACAACAACCGACCGACTGGACACGCCCGCGTCTCCAGCCAGCCAACCACCAGGGCCACACAGCCCGCAAGTTTCAGCGTCAACACTTCTTAACGTACGTTGCAAACTTTTCAAAACATTGCCACACACACACACACACACACACACACACACACCACGAAAAGCGTCAACCTCTCTCACACTGGATACACTCAACACTTTTTGTCGGCGGAGCTTGAGGGCCAACGGTTGACACACCCCCACCGGCCACACAGGTTTCCCTTTGAAAATTGCAGTGACGGAGGAGACGCGGCATTACGAGAGGGTTGTTTCCGAGAGCGCGAGCTGGACGGAGCTGCGGCGCCGCCGCCGCCGCCGCCGCCGCCGCCGAGGGGTAATGAACGCACGCGATGCCGCATGACAGCCCATCACCCAAAGTTTCACCCACAACTGCACAGGTCGCACCCCCTTTTCGCGCCATACTAGTGTCGATCGTCAATTACAGCTGACGGTGTTCGCATTTGCCACTTGACGAGAGGGGGGGGGGGGGGGGGAAAAGAAAACAAACATCTGACACGCCATGTGTTTCTCTCTCTCTCTGTTACATCTAGGTCATTCGGCAGCCACTGTAAAAAAAAAAAAAAAAAAAAAAAAAAAAAAAAAATATTTTTACGACATGGTTGGGTAAGTGATTTAAAGACAACAATTGTGGGTCACACACCATAGACCATTTCGATAGTGTTCTTGTTCTTCTCTTTTTCCTTTTTTTATCGCTCAATTGAAATCAAACCTGGGGATGATGCAATGCTGCGATATGGCACAACCGTCGTCCATTGTACACAACTCGGGAACAAAAAGAAACCAATTCAGGGAACGTTCGTTCCTTCACAACGTTTCTTTCAACGCACTTGGTCTTTACCATCCTGTATATTCAACACACATTTCCTTTCATCAAACTAGGGCATTTCCATAACAGTATTTGCAATACTGCTTCTTCGACGTCATTTCACCATCTTAACTAGAGACAAACAAACAAGAAAATAGCAAAACAGCCTTGAGAACCCCGTCCACCAAATTTCAGTTAGCACGGCATCCAAGATTCTTTTCCGGGGAGTGCAGTGCAGCTGACGCTGCTCAGACCATATACCGTCGCCAGTCTCACTCAACTCTTGCGCATTCCATTCTACGCTACGTGACTATGCAAAAATGAATGAATCAAACCCGCCCAGAGAGCGTCTTGTGCGAGGGGACACACGATATAGAGAACAACAAAACACACAGGGGACACCACCACAGTTGGAGAGAACGTTTCCACCACGGCAGCCGCGCCGTTACGCGCTTTTTTTTTTTCCTCCCCCCCACTGCACACCTCCGACACCACGGGAACGTTCACCGTCCCGTTGCCCTACACTGGCGTTTCTTTTCAACCCCCCACCCTATTCCTCGCTCCCCGGACATTCGACCGATCACAAAGTGCAACCTCTCGTTACCGTCGGGTGCCCCTCTTCATCCCCGGGGCGCCAACAACAAAACAAAAACACCACCGACGCCGTCGTCTCGCGTCACCTCACTCAACTGAGCGGAAAATACACGTACATCCAGAATGACGACACCGCCTCCAGACGTCAGACGTCAGGTCGAAAGAGGGCACCGTACGTCGTGGCGCGTGGTCTCCTAACTCACCTCGCGCGTACAAATACAATGCAATGCGTGTCTCCTCACGTTCACACACACCTCCACGCTCCACTTTTACGTCGCCCAACCAACCAACTACTAACTTAACCCACCCGCTCGGCGTAGAAGCAGCTGTAGGCGGCAACGTGTTTCTCACCCTCGCCACCAACGGTGTGACATCCGACAATCGCGGTTTGCTTTCCGTTCCACACCTCCGGCCATACCATACAAAGGGGACAAAAAAAAAAAAAAAAATATATATATCAAACAAGCCAACTCCAGCGATCCGCCCCCCTAACACCAACACGTCTCGAAACACCCACGCCCACGACCCGGCTGTGGCCTAAAGTGCGTATCCCAACGTCACACCAAAACCAAAGGCGCCGGCGCCGCACCACACCACACCACAAGCTACAGCTACAGCTGTGCCGCCCGTCCACCCGCTCACAACAACAACAACAACAACAACAACAATTCCGCCCTTCCCGCAAAGGCATTTTGGTGGCCCTGAAAAGGGCCGTTTTTTCTTTTCTTCGCCGCGCCGCGGACGAGCCTCCTATTTCCAAGAGCCACCTCCTTACTTGGAGCTCGTGTACTTGGTCACCGCCTTCGTGCCCTCGCTCACCGCGTGCTTGGCCAGCTCGCCAGGCAGCAAGAGCCGCACAGCGGTCTGGATCTCGCGGGACGTGATGGTCGAGCGCTTGTTGTAGTGCGCCAGGCGAGAAGCCTCGGCCGCAATGCGCTCGAAAATGTCGTTCACGAAGCTGTTCATGATGCTCATCGCCTTCGAAGAGATGCCCGTGTCAGGGTGCACCTGCTTCAGCACCTTGTAGATGTAGATGGCATAGCTCTCCTTCCTCTTGCGCTTCTTCTTCTTGTCGCCCTTCGAAATGTTCTTCTGCGCCTTGCCAGCCTTCTTGGCGGCTTTCCCGCTAGTCTTGGGCGGCATCACGAACAAACAGGCAGGCAGGCAGGCAGGCAGGCAGGCACGCGCAGTCAGTCAGTCAGTCAGGCGCTCCGCTCCAGTCAGCGTCTCCCCACACAGTGGCACCCGCCGCACGCCGCCGCCGCACCTTTACCAGCTCGCCCTGCTGCGGCCGCCGACCAATGGGGCGCGCGCGCAACCGGCCGCCGCACCCGAGCCCATAAAGGACCCCCACCCCGCCGGCGCCGGCACGCACTCCGCTGCTCGACTCGCTGCGGCTCGCACCGTTTGGGGCGTTGTGCTTTTTCTTTCTCGCTTCTTTCCAAACTAGCCCATCGCCATGTCCGGACGCGGAAAGGGAGGCAAAGTCAAGGGCAAGTCAAAGTCCCGCTCAAGCAGGGCTGGGCTCCAGTTCCCGGTCGGCAGAATCCACCGCCTCCTGCGCAAGGGAAACTACGCCGAGCGCGTCGGCGCCGGGGCGCCCGTCTACCTCGCCGCCGTCATGGAGTACCTCGCGGCTGAGGTGCTCGAGCTGGCCGGAAACGCGGCCCGCGACAACAAGAAGACGCGCATCATCCCGCGCCACCTGCAGCTCGCCATACGCAACGACGAGGAGCTCAACAAGCTCTTGTCGGGCGTCACCATCGCACAGGGAGGTGTCCTGCCCAACATCCAGGCCGTCCTGCTGCCAAAGAAGACCGAGAAGAAGGCCTAAAAGAGAGACAGCGCAATCGGCAACCGCCGCGTGCTCCCTTGGCACGCAGCGCGCCATTTGCCGCCTCGGCTCAAAAAACAAAACACAATCGGCCCTTTTCAGGGCCACCACACAAACCTACGTCCAAAGCAGAATTCCAGTCGTTCGTCGCACCACTTTTCTCTCTCTCTCTCTCTCTCTCTCTCTCTCTCTCTCTCTCTCTGTGTACGGTTTTTTTTTCCTTCTTACACACACAGGCGCCGCCATCTTGTACACACGTACTTGGCCACCTCCTCCACTCAACTCCACGCACGCACAGTCTCGCGACCATTAACCAGCACACGTGGCGCACAACAACACACCTCAAAAATAACCCCTCGGCGCTCAGCCGCGCCGCAACACACAGCCCATCCACCGACAAGAAGCATACAAGCAAAGAGGGAGGGGAAGGAAGGAAGGAAGGAAGGAGCTCACACAACGCAAGGGCACGCTTCCTTCCCTCCCAACCGCACCGCACACCACGTCAAAAAAAACTCCAAACAAAACTAAAAGGCCAAGTAGACTAAAAAGGAAAAGAAAAACCAGCAACACAGACTCTTTCGCACTTTTCAACTTCCGAACACTGTGGTGGCCCTGAAAAGGGCCGTTTTTCAATCTATCTCTCTTTCCTTCCTTCGGTCTCACACCGCCTAACCGCCGAAACCGTACAGGGTGCGCCCCTGCCTCTTCAGGGCGTACACCACGTCCATGGCCGTCACAGTCTTGCGCTTGGCGTGCTCAGTGTACGTCACCGCGTCGCGGATCACGTTCTCCAGGAACACCTTCAGCACTCCGCGCGTCTCCTCGTAGATCAGACCAGAGATGCGCTTCACGCCGCCCCTGCGCGCCAGGCGGCGGATCGCGGGCTTCGTGATGCCCTGGATGTTGTCGCGCAACACCTTGCGGTGCCGCTTGGCGCCACCCTTGCCGAGCCCCTTTCCTCCCTTGCCGCGGCCTGTCATTCTTCTTCTTCAAGCGTCTCAACCACAATAATATAAAAAACAGAAAGCAAGGCAAGCTCCTCACCCGGCGCTAGCGAGTCGGCTACGGTTGTGGCGCCCAGCTCGCTGCAGCTCATCGACGAAGACTTCTGTGATGTCCTCGGTGGCTGTGAAGTATTAGCATTCCTGCTTCGCCTTCAACATAGAAATTCTTTACATTATATGAATAAAATAATATACATAATTTTTGTGGTAGCATAGATGATGTTTTCTTACTGCTATGATTTTCATAGGGTGCTACTTGCAGTAGCGGGTTTTTTTTTTTTTTTTTTTTTTTTTTTTTTTTTTTTTTTTTTTTTTTTTTTTTAAATGTGGCCTTACGTACTAGTATGTGCATGAGGTGGTTGGTCCTTAGAGCATGATGCTTTACAATTGTCGGACCTTTACAGCGGACAATATCGCTGTCTGTGCTTGGATGGATGTGAGTGATTGGTTGTGATGTGATACTAATGCCTAGGGGGGGAGGTTTGTGCTTACACTAGGATGGATATGAGGTGTCCATGTAGCTCTAGGCTTTACAAAGTTCGGACGATTACAGCGGACAATATCGCTGTCTGTGCTGTGATGGATATGAATGATAGGGTGGTGGTGGTGGTGGTGGAGGCATGTGCATTGTTATCTATTCGTCCTCCACCTGTAGTAGGTCTGGCCATCTGGTCGTGGCCATGCGGTGTACTTTTCTTCCCAGCTGCTGGATGAGGGGGTTTGGGGATTCCCTCGTCTTTTCGTAGAAATTCCTCGCCGACTGTCGGAATCTCTTTGTTAGTTGTGGGACTTCCGCCATACGGTGCAGTTCTTCTGTGGAAAAGCGGTGTGGCAGCTTTAGGGCACGTTTTAGTGCGCGGTTTTGCACGGTTTGCAGCTTTTTGAGTGAGGTTGCAGCGGCGTTGCCCCACACAACTGCGGCGTATTCGAGGATGGGCCTCACCTGCGTGAGGTATAGTATTACCCCGATTCTTGGTGGTAGTGTCGACGTTGGGTTCATCACTGGGTACAGCGCCTGTAGTTTGTTGAGTGCTTTCTTCCGGACCTCTTCAATGTGAGGGGCCCATGTGAGTCGTCGATCGATTGTGACACCCAGGTATTTTGCCGTTGTCCCCCATGGGACTGGGGTGCCCCTGACTTGGATTTGCTGGTAGTCTGCTCGTATTTGTTTTTTCCCTATCGGGATGGCTTGGGTTTTGGTGGCGTTGAAGGTTAGTCTCCACTTTGTGGCCCATTCTGTTAATGTGTTGCAGGCGTTTTGCAGCCTCCTTTGCAGGTGGTTGGCGTTGGTGCTTCGGGAGTACAGGGCAGTGTCGTCTGCATATAGGGCCAGGTGTACTCTGTCGACTGTAGGTGTGTCGGCAGTGTACATGATGTACAGGAGTGGTCCTAGGACGCTGCCCTGTGGTACTCCTGCATTGATGTGGCGCACAGTGGATGTTCCGTCTTGGGCACGGACGTGGAATGTTCTTCCTTCTATATAGCTTTTCAGGAGCGCTACGTGTGACACTGGTACCCCCTGTACTAGGAGTTTGTACAGGAGGCCCTCGTGCCACACTGAGTCGAACGCTCGTGATACGTCTAGAAATACGGCTGCGAAGTATTCCTTCCGTTCGACGGCGTCTAGGGCTTCTTCTATCAGTCTTAGTAGCTGGTGGGTGGTAGCATGTCCGCATCTGAAGCCGAATTGGACGTCCGGTAGTACCCTTTCGTCACTGATGTGTCTCATGAGCCTCCTCGCATATATTCTTTCGAATATTTTTGACAGGGCGGGCAGGAGGCTAATGGGCCTGTAGCTTGCTGGTAGTGGCGCCCAGCGCGCGCGCCGCCCCCCTATATAGACTCTGGGGCCCCGCGGCCCGCCCTCCCCTCCCCCCACCACCGCGCACCGAGGGCATATAAGCGCAGCACCCGGGGCGCGCGGGCCCGTTGTCAAGGCAGCACCGGACGCCGTCGCGCACGCATATCCTCCACGCCGCATCCGCATCCGCAGTAGCCATGGCCCGGACAAAGCAAACGGCCCGCAAGTCCACCGGCGGAAAGGCGCCGCGCAAACAGCTCGCCACCAAGGCGGCGAGGAAGAGCGCGCCCGCCACCGGCGGCGTCAAGAAGCCCCACCGCTACAGGCCGGGCACCGTCGCCCTGCGAGAAATCAGGCGCTACCAGAAGAGCACAGAGCTGCTCATCCGCAAGCTGCCATTCCAGCGCCTAGTGCGCGAGATCGCCCAGGACTTCAAGACCGACCTGCGCTTCCAGAGCTCCGCAGTCATGGCCCTGCAGGAGGCCAGCGAGGCCTACCTCGTCGGCCTCTTCGAAGACACCAACCTGTGCGCAATCCACGCCAAGCGAGTCACCATCATGCCCAAGGACATCCAGCTCGCGCGCCGCATCCGCGGCGAGCGCGCCTAAACCCGCACACCGCCAAACAAACAAAACGGCCCTTTTCAGGGCCACTAACGTCTCTCCGTCGCGAGCAAAACTTTGTCGGTCGCAACGACTAGTTCCCCACTCACTCTCCAGTCCAGTCGTCCCACCCCCGGCCCGGCCCGGCGCCGCCGTTTCCAAAAAAAAGAAAAAAGCACCGCACCGGCCGAACCAAGTCGCAAGCGTCAATAGCGCCACCCACACAGGCCACGGCACAAAACGTGACGCCCGGAAAGCAAAGCAAAGCAAAAAAGACTATTCCAAAACCACCACCAAGACAAACAAACAAACAAACGCGGCGCAAAATAAATAGGTAAAAAATAATAAAAGTAAAATACACTTTGTGTAACACCAACCGCGGCGCCGCCGCCCACGCCCGCCAACGACCCCACAATCCAACCACCATCCACACATGAAACAAACAAACGCCAGCAAGCAAGACAGACAGACAGACAACAAGGCAACCGACCGACCACGACACGACACGACAATCAACACCTTCCCGACGTGCTTTGATGGCCCTGAGAAGGGCCGTTTTTGTTTTTGTCCGGGACCGCGCGACAGCCTCTGGTTGCGCGCCGGCCTCCAGGCGACGGTGTCAACCGCCAACCCTTCCCTGCCCTTTTTACTTCTTCTTCTTGGGCGAAGCCTTCGCCTTAGACGGCGTCGCCGTCGCCTTCTTCGGGCGCGGCGCCTTCGGCTTCTTCGTCGGAACCTTGGCGGCCTTCTTCGCCTTCGACGGCGACTTGGCCTTGGCCGGCTTGGCCGCAGCCGCCTTCTTCGCACCCGCGGGAGCGGCCGACGCCGCAGACGCCTTCTTGGCGGCGCCCGCCTTCCGACCGGTCGCCGCCTTCACGCCGCCAGCCTTCTTTGCGCCGGCCGCACGGGCCCCCTTCTTCTCCTTGCTGGCCGGAGCGGCGCGCTTCTTCTTCGCACCACCGCCGCCACCACGAGCCTTGCCGCCCTCGGCCGCCCCGCCGCCGGCGCCGGCAAGCTTGAAAGAGCCCGACGCGCCCTTCCCCTTCGTCTGCACCAGCTCGCCAGCCACGACGGCCGACTTGAGGTACTTCTTGATAAAGGGCGCCAGCTTCTCCGCGTCCAGCTTGTAGTGCGCGGCAATGTACTTCTTGATCGCCTGCAGCGACGACCCGCCGCGCTCCTTCAGACTCTTGATGGCGGCCGTCACCATCTCAGAGGTGCGCGGGTGCGCAGGCTTGGCGCGCGGCTTCTTCGCAGACGACGCAGACTTGGCCTTCTTCGTAGTGCCGGTGGCGGCGGGTGCCGCGGCAGTCTCGTTCGTAGCCGCCTGGTCTGCCATCTTTTGCCTGTTCTCTTTTCTTTTTTCCCCTTGCTTTCGCTTCCTTCTCTCCTTCGACGACGCACAACAGCGAGGGGCGCGCAGCAGAGAATAGCCGCGCACGCGCCTGGCCCAGCCAGTGTCGCGGGCGGGCGCGGACGGCCGAGAGAGCGGCCGCCACTCGGCGCGCCGCCGCGCCGCCGCGCCGCGCCTCCCGCGCTTGCTACCGCCCAACGTCCGACAGCCTGCGCGGAGCAGCCCCCAACCTGCGCCGCAACCACCCGCGCCATTCAAACCACCGAGGATGGGGCTACACACACCGACACCACGGTCGCCAACCAGTCGCCGCGGCGGCGCCGCAAACCACGGCCAAACTGCAGCCACCGCGCGCCACAGCCTGGGTCGGCCCGCCGAGAATCGCCGCCCCCGCCCAAATGCCGCCCCCACAGCCCCAGCCGACGACCCGCCACAATGGCCAAACCTTCGTCGAAACTCCCACACCGTCGCCGCGGCAGCCCGGCCACCGCGGCCGGCGCCACAGCCACACGAGCCGAGTCGTGCGGCGATGACGGCCGTGCACAAACGCACCTCCGCCGCCCCATCGCCTTCCGCCGTTTTCCCGATCGGCCCGCAGCCGTCGGGCCACGGCCGCGGGCCGTCCTCCTCCTCTCGCCTCGCCCGCCAACACCCACAGCCCTTCCAACACATTTTTTTTTTCTTTTTTCTTTTTTTTTTTCTACTTTTTTACGATCGCCGCCTGCGCAACATGGCACCGGCCGACGGAGCGCCAACCCCCCCGCCACAGGCGAAAACAAGACAACGATAAACAAACAAACAAAATAAATTACCAGCCAGCCCCAACTACAGACACACCGAATCTGCCCTCACAGCCGACCTTACACGCCTCAACGTCAAAACAAAGGTGGTTTCTTTCTTTCAACGGTTACCTTACCTTAGGTTACGTCAGGTTAGGCTAAGAAGGCGTCAGGGTTAGGTTAAGCGTTGACGTGACGTCACGTCTTAACGTAGGCGTTAAGCTAAGGTTGCGGTCACGTACGTTAGGTTAAGGCGACTTGGGGGTTGGCCTAAGGGCTTACGTTAGGTTACGTTAGTTTAGGTGGCTGCGTTAACGGCTTAAAGAAGTTTAGGAGGTTAAGGCGTCGAGGCGGCCGCACCCCCTTAGCTGCTGCGGCTCGGCCACGCCACGCCACGCCACGCCACGCTTTGGGGTTTCATAAGGTCGCGCGGCGGGTCGTCGGCACGCCGCAAAGGACAAAACTGCAAGACGACGTCGAAAAACAAACAACAGGTAAAAAATAAATAAGTAAAAATAAACGACGCCGAC
Organism: Schistocerca gregaria; assembly: GCF_023897955.1. Classification (NCBI taxonomy): domain Eukaryota; kingdom Metazoa; phylum Arthropoda; class Insecta; order Orthoptera; family Acrididae; genus Schistocerca; species Schistocerca gregaria. The sequence goes on from NW_026061922.1 coordinate 20,437, forward strand.
AGGCGGGGATCAGCAGAACGAGCAGATTCCGGAGAGCGAACGAGACACACACGCACGCACGCACACACACACACACACACACAAACCCCCCCGAGCCGAGAGAGCACAGCACCACCACGTGTCGGCCTCCGCTCACCCGACTCGGCTGGGCTGGGCTGGGCTGGGCTGGGCTGGCGGCCGGGCCGGATGCACGTGCACGTACACGTACGGCTACAGCCACTACCCGTACACAGCCGCTCTTCACGCAACACCAGCCAAATGGCGCGCCCGCGGCTCGTCGCGGTCGCAACGCCACGCCGGCACACTTTCGGCACCACCGTCTTCGCGCGCACCGCAAACAAAAACGCAGCCGACACACACAGAAAAAAAAAAAAACAACACAGAGCGCGAGAGACGGGCGGCGGCGCACCTTTCGCCAGCCGGCAGGCAATCGACTCGCCCAGTACGACAAACGTGCACGCCACCCCACCCACCAACCAACCAGTCGTCGTCGTCGTCGTCCCGAAATCAAACAAACTCTCAAAAGGCACAGCCCCTGCTGCCAACGGACGCAGGCGCCACGCAGCTCCCTTCCCGCCACACTCGATTCGCAGCGCAACTCACCCGGCACACCGTCAAACGACGGGCTGGGCTCGCCGCATCGCCGCAACCTACACACCTTCCCCGCCACGACGCACAGCCCCACCAGACGCCCGTGCCGCAACGACACTACCGCACTACTCCTCTCGCCCTTGCCATACACGACACAACACGCCAAAAAATGAAAATCCAAATACAAACAAAAACACCGCCCCCACGACCCAAACACATGCACGGCGCGCCAACACACGCGAGGCAAGGCACGCAGCAAACGGCGTCCCCTCCGCGTCGCGCCATCAACCTACACACACAAGGCAACACCAACAACAAACAGCCAGCCAGCCAGCCAGCCAGCCAGCCCCACTCTCACGCCGCAAAAACAGAAAACACACCGAAACCGCCAAACGCCGCACATTCGCGCTTCGCACTCACCACACACCTCTCGGCATCCGTTTCGCACACAACGACGCGACGCACAATACATCATCACGGGCTACGCACGCACACCGCGACCCACTTTTTTACGACGCCCTCGCCAGAGCACACGTGCCCACGCCCACACACAGTCGACACAACGACGCAGCGCGCAGCAGACGCGGCCGCAACACATACCTCCCCGACGACGCGCCAACACCGCCAGCCACTGCTCACTCGCCCAAGCAACCCGTGCACACAACTGCCACACGCGTCCACCACGCCGCCGCCAACCACCCGCCCGCCAGGGGGCGCTCACGTCCGCGACAACAGCGCGGCACCGCCGGACCGGGCCGAACCGAGCCGAGCCGCCGCCTCCTCTCCACTCGGCACGCCACGTCCTGCTTGCAAAACACATGGCTCGTCCCTCTGTACACACAACGCGCCTGCCTGCGGTCGCCGCCGGCATCTATCTACCTGCGCATCGGAGCCAGGCCGGCAAGCCCACACTTAAATAATGCACTTCACCAGCCAAACAAACCCACTCTTCCTTTCTTTGCACAGCGCATGCAACAGCAGCCCCAGGAGCCGGGCCCGCCGCCAGCGTCTCCTCCTCCTCTGGGCACAGCCAGCCAGCCGTTCCCACCGCCCCGCCCCTGCTCTGCAGAACAAGAAAAAACGAAAAAGTACCAACACACGCACCCAAAGCGTAAGCCAGACAAGACCAGCCTCTCCAAGGCCACACACACGCAAAAAAACAAAAAAAAACAAAAACACTACAACAAAATAAAATAAAATGAAAAAGAAAAAGCAAGCTGTCGCCTCGCCCCCGCCCGTCCCCCCACCCCACCACATTCGCCCCCTCCGCTTGTTTTCCTTTCTACAATTTCCCTCTTTTCCACCCAATATCCCGCCGCGGTTTACGGGCACCGGCCGATTTTGCGCCCGCCCACATGTGTGCCTACTCCCCACCACCATTCCCTCCGCAGCCCGCAGCCCGCAGCCCGCAGCCCGCAGCCCGCTTTTCCCCCCTCCCTGCCCACACCACACCACACCACACCACACCACACCACACCACACCACACCACACCGACGGTGCTGACGTCGACACGCACCCAAGACAGGGGCCACGACCGTCTTTTTTCCTGGGCCCATCCCCGCACCGCACCTCCTTCCAATCATCAACGCTGTGGCGCCTGTGTCCGCGCGAGACGCGTGCGCGCCGCCTCTCTCAACATCCGTCCGCCGGCCGGCCCGTTTTTCGGCCCCCAGGCCATCCGTCAACCACCACTGCCCCTGCCCGCCCCGCACCACACCACACACCGCTGCTTGCCCCGGCCGTTGCCACCAAAGGCGCCAACCGCAGCCCGCGCGCGCCAGAAAGAGATGGCAAAACTACAGGGACCCAGCCGACCGACGAAAATCAGAGCAATTGGCCGGGAGGATCAAAAAGAGAGCTCCGAAAACCACCGTAGCGAGGCGTGGGAGGAAACGTTACGAGAAGCAGGAAGGGACCAGGAAAAATTCTGGAAATTTCTTAAAACTCGTAAACTAGACACGAAACATCTACATCTACATGGGGAAGGAACGACCCCACAGACCGAGCTGAAGCACTGGCGGATTCACTAGAAAGGCAATTCCAAGCACCAGAAGCGGTAGATGACGAAACTGATGACCACCAGGAAATGGTACTCAGAAGGGTAAAACCGCATCCTAAGTGCCCCGATCAGAACATCTTTCACAATCCAATAAACGCAGAAACCCCGTATCTTATCACATCACAAACATACACACATCCTAAGAAGGCATCAGGCCCAGATTCCATCAAACCGCAACTACTACATCACCTACCTCCAGCAACTATCAATTATCTATCTAACATCAATATATAATGCTTGCTTCAGACTAAACTACTTGGAAACAGGCCCGAGTCATCACATTACCAAAGCCAAACAAGGACTTATTATTTCCGCAAAACTATAGGCCAACTTCCTTGGAAAGGTTCTCGGAAAGCTCATTCAAACTGAACTGAAGAAATTCAATTCTTAAAGGATAACAACATAATCATCCCACAACAATTCCGATTCCGCGAAGAACACAGCACCACCCACCAGGTGACCAGACTAGTCGAGCACATATGTCAGGCCAGAAACATTAGACACAGTACTGGAGCAGTCCTGCTTGACATTGGAAAAGCATTCGGATAACGCCTTATCTACAAGCTCCACCAGTACAACTGCCCCATCCACATTATTGCTTCTTTTCTCCGCAACAGAGCATTCTATGTCCATGTACCAGGAGCGGCAAGTAACACTAGATCCATAGAGGCTGGAGTCCCGCAAGGCTCAGTGCTGGGGCCCATTCTCTACTCAATATACACAAACAAACAGCTGGGAGGACACTTGTCACTATTTGCAGACGACACTGCAGTCTACCGCAGCAGTTCTAACCTGCAATATAGAGTCACAAAAATAGAGCAACACCTACAATCCATCCAGAAATGGGCTAACCAAAAAAACAATAAACGCGGAGAAAACCCAAGCAATACAATACGATTCACATTCAAAAAGAATACCTCCTAACCTGCATATACGCCTCAGAAATAACAATCTTCCATGGTCAGGCACAATAAAGTATCTAGGCATCAAGCTGGACAAGAGGTTGACATTTAGAGACCATGTTACACACGTTTGTAACAAGGCTGCAGCAGCAATATTCAGACTGTACCCAATCATCAAAGGAAACAGAATAAATATGCGCGCCAAAAAGAAAATCTTCAAAACCGTCATAGGAACCAGCCATCACTTACGGCTCTGAAAAATCTCGTCAATGGCCGCAGACACCAAACATAACAAGAGTAAAAAAGGGTGCAGAACAAATACTTCAGAATTACTGCTGATGCCGGCCGGTACCAGACAAACCGAGACATATACACAAACCATAACATACTCAATCAAAATCCCGGAAATCATCCAAAGAAAAATCCATAAAGTTTTTTTTTTTTTTTTTTTTTGTTTTTTTTCCACCAAACCACGGATTCGAACCACCCACTCATCAGAAATCTGGGACCAAAATCCACCCGACCCAAGAACGACATTTCCCATCACGACAAAACACCACAAACTACAACATACCATGATAAACAAAAATAAAATACAAACACCATAACACTCACTCAAACAAACAAACATCTACACACACCCAAGAGACCCTATCATCCCATCATTTTGTTACCCAACATAATCAGACAGAAGGCAGGGATCAAGGACAGATCCGGTCCTTCGAGTACAGGGGGTAAAAAATACCCATCAGACCAGCTCTCTCTCTCTCTCTCCTCCTCGCTTCTCCGTGCCGACGCTGCCCCGCACACGCGTTCGCGTTCGCGTTCGCGCTCGCGTTCGGCCGACACCACACGACAGGTCTTTGGGGCCCCGCCACTGCGCACACGCACGCCTCCTCCTCTTCCTTAGTTCTTTTTCGCTTTTCTTTTCTCCCCCGCCCCCCGCTCTCACCGCCACATCATCCCGCAACCCTTGGGGCATGTTTCCCAACATCAACGCGCCCCAATTCCACTCTCTGCCCGTGCCGCACTCTCCACTTTGCTTCTCCCCGTCCCCTACACACACGACTACCGAAACCCCGGTTGACACACCTTCTCGTAGGACAGGGGTGCGTGCGTGCGTGCGTGCGTTGTCTTGACGGTGACAGCAACAGCAACGGATCCGTCCATCCCATTCCCCCCCACTCGGTAAAGAACCATGTTCAACCCACACTACACAACAAGGGGGGCACACACGAACGCGAAAGAAAGGGCAGGGCAGGGGCAACTATCTCGTACACATTCTTCCTCAGAACCCACATATCGCATCAACGAACGGCAGGCCAATTGCGGACTCAGCCGTGTCAGGCAAATCCAACCCAACCAACACCTCCCACGGAAACCCTGACACTGATCCAGCAGTACGTCCACATACATCGCCACACCAAATACGGGTGACGAGTGAGCAACAAATGGAACAATACACAACAAGGGCTGACCTAATAAAAACTGCACGTCACGTCATACCTTCCAGACAGACGCAGTTCCGACGGGACGGCGGAACCGTATACGTACCTTTCAGCCACAACAACCGACCGACTGGACACGCCCGCGTCTCCAGCCAGCCAACCACCAGGGCCACACAGCCCGCAAGTTTCAGCGTCAACACTTCTTAACGTACGTTGCAAACTTTTCAAAACATTGCCACACACACACACACACACACACACACACACACCACGAAAAGCGTCAACCTCTCTCACACTGGATACACTCAACACTTTTTGTCGGCGGAGCTTGAGGGCCAACGGTTGACACACCCCCACCGGCCACACAGGTTTCCCTTTGAAAATTGCAGTGACGGAGGAGACGCGGCATTACGAGAGGGTTGTTTCCGAGAGCGCGAGCTGGACGGAGCTGCGGCGCCGCCGCCGCCGCCGCCGCCGCCGCCGAGGGGTAATGAACGCACGCGATGCCGCATGACAGCCCATCACCCAAAGTTTCACCCACAACTGCACAGGTCGCACCCCCTTTTCGCGCCATACTAGTGTCGATCGTCAATTACAGCTGACGGTGTTCGCATTTGCCACTTGACGAGAGGGGGGGGGGGGGGGGAAAAGAAAACAAACATCTGACACGCCATGTGTTTCTCTCTCTCTCTGTTACATCTAGGTCATTCGGCAGCCACTGTAAAAAAAAAAAAAAAAAAAAAAAAAAAAAAAAAAAATATTTTTACGACATGGTTGGGTAAGTGATTTAAAGACAACAATTGTGGGTCACACACCATAGACCATTTCGATAGTGTTCTTGTTCTTCTCTTTTTCCTTTTTTTATCGCTCAATTGAAATCAAACCTGGGGATGATGCAATGCTGCGATATGGCACAACCGTCGTCCATTGTACACAACTCGGGAACAAAAAGAAACCAATTCAGGGAACGTTCGTTCCTTCACAACGTTTCTTTCAACGCACTTGGTCTTTACCATCCTGTATATTCAACACACATTTCCTTTCATCAAACTAGGGCATTTCCATAACAGTATTTGCAATACTGCTTCTTCGACGTCATTTCACCATCTTAACTAGAGACAAACAAACAAGAAAATAGCAAAACAGCCTTGAGAACCCCGTCCACCAAATTTCAGTTAGCACGGCATCCAAGATTCTTTTCCGGGGAGTGCAGTGCAGCTGACGCTGCTCAGACCATATACCGTCGCCAGTCTCACTCAACTCTTGCGCATTCCATTCTACGCTACGTGACTATGCAAAAATGAATGAATCAAACCCGCCCAGAGAGCGTCTTGTGCGAGGGGACACACGATATAGAGAACAACAAAACACACAGGGGACACCACCACAGTTGGAGAGAACGTTTCCACCACGGCAGCCGCGCCGTTACGCGCTTTTTTTTTTTCCTCCCCCCCACTGCACACCTCCGACACCACGGGAACGTTCACCGTCCCGTTGCCCTACACTGGCGTTTCTTTTCAACCCCCCACCCTATTCCTCGCTCCCCGGACATTCGACCGATCACAAAGTGCAACCTCTCGTTACCGTCGGGTGCCCCTCTTCATCCCCGGGGCGCCAACAACAAAACAAAAACACCACCGACGCCGTCGTCTCGCGTCACCTCACTCAACTGAGCGGAAAATACACGTACATCCAGAATGACGACACCGCCTCCAGACGTCAGACGTCAGGTCGAAAGAGGGCACCGTACGTCGTGGCGCGTGGTCTCCTAACTCACCTCGCGCGTACAAATACAATGCAATGCGTGTCTCCTCACGTTCACACACACCTCCACGCTCCACTTTTACGTCGCCCAACCAACCAACTACTAACTTAACCCACCCGCTCGGCGTAGAAGCAGCTGTAGGCGGCAACGTGTTTCTCACCCTCGCCACCAACGGTGTGACATCCGACAATCGCGGTTTGCTTTCCGTTCCACACCTCCGGCCATACCATACAAAGGGGACAAAAAAAAAAAAAAAATATATATATCAAACAAGCCAACTCCAGCGATCCGCCCCCCTAACACCAACACGTCTCGAAACACCCACGCCCACGACCCGGCTGTGGCCTAAAGTGCGTATCCCAACGTCACACCAAAACCAAAGGCGCCGGCGCCGCACCACACCACACCACAAGCTACAGCTACAGCTGTGCCGCCCGTCCACCCGCTCACAACAACAACAACAACAACAACAACAATTCCGCCCTTCCCGCAAAGGCATTTTGGTGGCCCTGAAAAGGGCCGTTTTTTCTTTTCTTCGCCGCGCCGCGGACGAGCCTCCTATTTCCAAGAGCCACCTCCTTACTTGGAGCTCGTGTACTTGGTCACCGCCTTCGTGCCCTCGCTCACCGCGTGCTTGGCCAGCTCGCCAGGCAGCAAGAGCCGCACAGCGGTCTGGATCTCGCGGGACGTGATGGTCGAGCGCTTGTTGTAGTGCGCCAGGCGAGAAGCCTCGGCCGCAATGCGCTCGAAAATGTCGTTCACGAAGCTGTTCATGATGCTCATCGCCTTCGAAGAGATGCCCGTGTCAGGGTGCACCTGCTTCAGCACCTTGTAGATGTAGATGGCATAGCTCTCCTTCCTCTTGCGCTTCTTCTTCTTGTCGCCCTTCGAAATGTTCTTCTGCGCCTTGCCAGCCTTCTTGGCGGCTTTCCCGCTAGTCTTGGGCGGCATCACGAACAAACAGGCAGGCAGGCAGGCAGGCAGGCAGGCACGCGCAGTCAGTCAGTCAGTCAGGCGCTCCGCTCCAGTCAGCGTCTCCCCACACAGTGGCACCCGCCGCACGCCGCCGCCGCACCTTTACCAGCTCGCCCTGCTGCGGCCGCCGACCAATGGGGCGCGCGCGCAACCGGCCGCCGCACCCGAGCCCATAAAGGACCCCCACCCCGCCGGCGCCGGCACTCGCTGAGTGGCAGTCAAGGGTTGAGCTCGCTCCTCTTACTTGCGCACTGTCAGCCATAGGCCCCCGCTTGCACGGGAGACAAAAGAGGAGTGTTTCGGCTGCGCTTTTATTAAAGCCCAGACGATCATTCACGTCGAGTTGCTTATGCACCAGAGGCTGGGGCAACAGCTTGTCGGCAAATTGTCGTTGTGTTTTGCTTGCTGTTGGTTGGCGCGGCCTGGTGCGTGCCTTCTTGTTGTCGTGGGCCGGTTTTCCGGCTATTTCGGGCGTCTGTTGCTGCCGCAGGTACTCCACCTGCTCCTCCGAGGCGTAGGGCATATTCCAAGTCAGGGCCTGGTCACTGGCCAGCCACCCGCGCTTGGTAGGCTGTTAGGGTCGGTGTTGTTGCTGGATACGTATAACGGTGACAACGAAGGCAACGCCCGACACCCCTTTGGCGGCTTGTCTTCCCATTCGGCGTCCTGACATGGATCCCACCAAGGTAGTAGGAGCGAGAGTCGTTCCCCAAGCGGGAGGCTCTCTAATCACACTTATCCACACCGTAGATGGCAACGCTAAGCAGAACTCTACTCCACCACCACATACACCCACACGTTTGGTGTGCTCACCACCGCTAACCCAAGCACTTTCCCTCCCCACCAAAGCCTTGCCACCCCCTGCCCAACTCGCCCCAGAGAGGAAAGCCAGGTATAATCCTCCACACCGCAGGGAGAGGGACATCCTCCCTAAAGAGACCCCCACACCCAGACTGCAGTCCCTGGACAGGGAAAGGACGTCCCTGAAGAGAAACCGTAGTGCTAGGGACGCTGACAGTCCGAAAGAGTTGCGTAAGAGCAAATCTGAAGACGCATTGGCGGTCTCCCCATCGGCAAAAAGAGGCGCGCAGGAAACTGCCCTCTTAGATATGCCGATGGTGGAAGAAACAGTTAGAGAGAGCGACATAGTTCTTCCAGGCGACGTCCCGAGCGACGAACCGCCCTTCGAACAGGCCAGAAGGACGGTTCGCCGCTCCTCACTCCAAGACCATCTGCCCCCCCCAATAGAAAGCAGAAATCGGTTCGAACCGATTGACCCACAAGAAGCCCCCCCAGTACGACCACCGGTCAAAGCGGGAGCAAAGAAACTCAAGATACCGCCGATAATTGCAGAATGCCCGGAGTCCTATAAGGCACTCGAAGATCTGCTGAGAAACTCTCTCGGAAACGGAGAGTTTAGCACAAAATCGGGAGGCGGCGACAAAGTAAAGATCTTTGTCAAAACATCTGAGGAATACAGGAAGGTGAGGGATGTCTTGCAAGAACAAAACATCCCCTATTACACCTTTAGGCTAGTGGATGAAAAGCCTATTAAGGCAGTAATCAGGGGTACCCTGAAAAAGATGTCCCACGAGGAAGTCAAGGCAGAACTTGTGGGACAGGGTTTCGATGTGACAACGGTCACACACGTCAGGAAAAACTGGCCCCTGAAACTAGCCATTCTAAAAGACACTCCTCAGAATAGGAGAGTATTCCAGATAAAAAAAATAATGTCACTTGACGTAACTGTCGAGAAGCTACGACAGAAAAACAAATACAGGCAGTGCTACAATTGCCAGGGCGTAAATCACGTAGCCAGGGACTGCACAATGCCCCCACATTGCGTGCGCTGTGCAGGAAACCACCAGTCCCGAGATTGCCCCAAAAAAGAGGATGGAGGGGAACCAGTCTGCTATAACTGTAAGGGCCCACACCCAGCCAGCTATGGCAGATGCCCCACCATCCTAAGAGCAATAGAAAAGCAGCAGGCTCACACAGCGCAACGACAGTCACGAAAAGGTACGAAGGGCAGGAGAAACGGTTGGAGGAACCAACAACAGCCAACAGAACACACCAGAAAAGAGCGGATGTTGAGCGAGACTGTCGCTCCAACCCGCCGCCACACAAGTGTAGTTGACGGGCGCCAATATTCTCGCGTATTGAGCCCAACCAACGATACCCCAGAACAAGCCAGTACTGATCCGACTGGCCCTCCCACCGTCGACAGGCACCAAACCACAAAACCGGAAGGACCTGCGCCCGCCAGCCAGCCACGGGTTGCAGAAGGCATGATATGCGGACCACTGAACAAAGGGCAATCTTGCTTCGCCGCCGCCAGTGACCAGCAAACATGCAGTAGCCAAATTCCCGCAAATCAGGGCGATATTGCGCTGCTAGCGAGTTCTATGAACCAGCTCATGGGGGCAGTCACGACGACACTCTCCATGATGCAGCAGCTAACAGCGCAATTCGCCGAAATATCAGCCACAATGGCAAAAATGTCCTCGCAATTAGCTGCGAAAATTACCGAAACCCCCAACACCCCCCACCATGGATAGGCGCCTACATATCCAAGGGCTTACCATCTGCGTCTTCAATGCTGAAGGTATTCACAAACAGGTACAGGAATTTAAGCAATTTCTGAAAGACGAGGACATTGACGTGTGTTTGATGTCGGAGACCCACCTCAAACCGGGGGTGAAAGCTTCGGCACCAAACTACGCAAGCTACCGCAAGGATAGGCAAACACACGGAGGCGGGGTTGCAATTTATGTAAAACGAGGCATCCCCCACCATCAGTTAATTCCCCCTGACACACAGTCAATAGAGGCGGTAGCCATAGAAATCCAAACTGCCACCGGCCCCCTCACGCTAGTGGCAGTCTATAAGAAACCAAGTGTCATACTCCATGAACCCGACATAGCGGCACTAACCCAGCTGCGAGGCAAACTCCTAATTGGGGGAGACCTCAATGCAAAACACTCTGACTGGAACTCCAGGAGAACCAATAGAGCTGGCCGCCAGTTACAGAGACTCGCGCGCACACACCAACTCAATGTGTGGGCTCCCGAAGAACCCACACTCTTCCCTCGAAACGGAGCACGCCCAGACGTTATAGACATAGCTATAACGAAGAGGATTACGGGCTTTGTGGCCGCGAGTTCGCTGAACAAAATGTCATCCGACCACAATCCCGTACTCTTCGAAATAGACGTGGGTGAATGGCTTCCGATCCAGAACGGACGCCCATCGTTCAAACGAACGAACTGGGAACAGTTCCGAGACGGACTAACGGAAGACATCACCCACACCCCGCCTCCGAACAGGGACAACACAGAACAGGCCCTCAAACACCTGACTCGAACGATCCTGCAAGCAGCGGAAGTGGCCACCCCGAGGCCCCCCGAAAGTGCACCCAAAAGTAGGCAACTACCCCCGCACCTGCTTGCACAAATACGACACAAAAATAGGATCGCGAGAGAATGGAAAATGACCCGAAATCCAGGTACTAGGAGACTACTAAATAGATTGCAACGAGAGCTGCGAGCAGCACTCGACGACCACAGAAATAACGAATGGTCTGCTCGTCTGTCCGCCCTTAAGGTGGAGGACAACAGCTTGTGGCAGGCAACTAAGCAATTTACTAAAAGACGCGCAAAAATGCCGCCTCTGCACGGAGAGCGCGGCCTCGCGTTTAGCGCTGCTGACAAGGCAAACGCACTCGCAGACGTCTTTGAAAGACAATTCCAACCGGCAGAGGCACAGGATAGGGCCCACGAAGCCATCGTCAGAAGACAACTCAGGGTCTTCCTCGCAGCAGAAGACGATGAAGATGACGCACTGCCACCCTTCTCAGTAGAAGACGTAGTAGGCGCCATAAAAACACTACCCACAAAAAAAGCGCCTGGCCACGACGTGCTCACAAATGAAATATTAAAGAACCTACCACCTGTTGCAATCGAGCTCCTAACGGACATCTTCAACGAGATCACGCGATCGCGCAGATTTCCAAAAGCGTGGAAACACGCGGAAGTAATTGCGATCGCAAAACCTGGTAAGGACCCCCTTTTCCCGCAAAACTATAGGCCAATTAGTCTTCTCCCTACCCTGAGCAAGCTATATGAACGCCTCCTGTTGTTCCCTATTCAGCAGCACCTCACTAGGGAACAGATAATACCGAAAGAGCAGTTTGGCTTCCAAAGAAACCACTCTGCGACACAACAGCTGATGAGGGTAGTAGAGGCCGCTACCCTAGCACACAGCTATAAAGGCTACTGTGGAATGGTTATGCTAGATGTAGCAAAAGCCTTCGATACGGTCTGGCACTTAGGTATACTGTATAAGCTATATACCCAAGGTTTCCCTGGGGCAATCGTCAAACTAATAAAAAGCTACCTAACAGGACGAACGTTTGTAGTCAAAGTCGACAACAAATATTCCTCCAAAAGGGACATACGAGCGGGAGTACCCCAGGGATCGGTATTAGGGCCCACCCTGTACAACTGTTACACAGCAGACACCCCCACAGCCCAGCATGTTAAAAATGCACAGTTCGCGGACGACACCGCCTTCCTCTCTCTTAGTGGGAATCGCAATGTCGCTACCGCGCGCCTCCAGTGCATCTTAGACAAGACGGAAACATGGGCCAAAAAATGGCGGATCACCATCAACGCCGACAAGACCCAAGCGATAATGTTCACCAAAAAGCTAGGGAAAAGACCTCCCAGATACAGACCTCCCCGGGTGCTGACATTCCAAGGCAGGAATCTACCATGGAGGAACTCTGCACAATACCTCGGAGTCACGCTAGATAAACGACTCACTTGGCAAACGCATATAGCCAACCTGAGGAAAAAAGCAAGCACTAGGCTACAGGTGCTATACCCAATCCTAAACGCCAGTAGCGGCCTTTCCGGCGACCTAGGTATCAGGGTCTACTGCAGCCTGGTCAGGCCCATATTAGAATATGCGTGCCCAGTGTGGGGCTACGCAGCAAAATACCTCATCAAGAAGCTCCAAACCGTACAAAACAGGGCCCTTAAAAGAGCCATACACGTAGACAATAGGTTCCCTACAAATGACCTCCATGAAATAACCGGTCTAAAACCACTGAGAGAGCGCTTCAAAGAACTCTCCATAGCATTCTACAGGCAGGCTCACCGCTCACATAACGAGCTAATCAGTGGTCTAGGGCAATATGACCCACAACAGTTTAGGTGTAAGAGACCAAAAATCCTTACACTAGATGAAAATTAAAAAAAAAAAAAAAAAACAACACAAAAACCCCATAAAAATATATAAATACATAAATAAAAAATAATCAAAAAAAATAATTGCAAAAAACACACAAAACACAAAAAAACAAAAAAAAATAAAAATCTAAAAAAAAAAAAACCGGCAATCTGCCCTATAGGTTATACAAAAAATCGTGTTCACTGCACACACAGGACATACCAAAAACAGGCCAAAACTAGTATCACAAATCCCACACTAGGCACGAGGAAATGTCTACAGACAACACCCTCCACAAAAACCGGCCCTCAAATATGAGGCCAAATATTAGTGAAAGCAGCAGCCGGCGCCGGCACACGCGCGCACGCACGCACGACGCACGACGCGAGTGCTGTTCGAGATGTCGTTGAGAGAGGTTGCTTTACCTGCGAAGGGTGTGGCGGATCGCCGCCCGTCGGGGCCAGCTCAGGCGACTGAGCTGATCCCGGTGGCGGCCCCATCCGGCCCCCCACTTATGACGAACCGGCTTACGACAACTGACCACGACAGGAATGACTCTTCGGATTCTGATGTGCTCTCTCGTGATCGAGTGTTCATTCTTATGAACAAACTCGCTCACGGGGGTTCCTACCCGGGTCGAAAGGACGACGAGGCGACTATACTCGCCTTCTGTCACATTCGGAAGGGTGCCACTCTGCCGTACACGAGGCAGCAAGTGTCGGGTGTGCCACCGAGAGCCCCGCCGGTTGAATTGCGCGAGTCTGCGGTCCCGGCGGTGGCGGCCTCGGCGGGAGTTGCGCCGCTGGCCTCGACCACTGAAGAGGTCGATGTGCCCCCGGCTGCACCCCTGGTCCCCAAGACACGAGAAGAGCCCGTGGCTACGCTAGCTGCGGCCGCCGAGATGCAGGATATCGACCTGCCTGACGCAAATTTGGCTGAGGCCATAGCCGAGTCAGAGCGCCGTGACACTGACTCTGACGCTGCCCGTGCGCCCAGAAAGCGCCGGGCTATGACGCATGACGACTCCGACACTCCCTCTCAGACGTCCGACACAGCGAGGCCGCGGAAGAAGGCCTCGAGGGCTTCCCGCCCTTCCACCACGGAGTCTGGGACGACTATCGCGGGCTCCTCCGCGAGCGCCGCCTCGCCGAGACCGACGACGACGCGGCGGCCCACTCGTCCACCTGCCACCTCCCGGCAGCCGGATGAGGATGGTTTTGTCGCCCCTCCCAGGCGGCGCACTGCCAGGGCTGCTGCGCTGCAGCAACCGACGCCGCTGTCGACCGCCAACGCGTTCGCAGGGGCCAGTGTGGACGCGACTGAAGATGGTGCCGCGCCTCCTGTGTCGGCCCAAAAGAAGCCCCCGCCCATCGTCATCCAATGGGCGGGCGGGTACAAGGAGTTCCAGCAAAAACTAGACAGGGCGGCTACGTCCGCCACTGTCAAGACTGCTGGCCGTGACCTCTACAAGGTCACGGTGTCCTCCAACGAGGAGTACCGCGCGGTGATGGACACCATCTCCAGAGATGGCCTCCCGTGCTACACGCACCCCTCTGAGCCGCTCAAACTTCTGAAGGTGGTGTTCCGCCACCTTCCACTCAAGTTTGGGGCGGACTATCTTAGAGAAGAACTCGAGGACATGGGCTTCGGCGTCCGGTCCACCGGACTGATGAAGTCCCCACGCACGCACCGCGACATGCCACTGTACCAGGTTGTCCTCGTCGACAACCTGGAAAATCGGAAGATTTTCCAGGTGCAGCGAGTCGGCCGGGTCAGGGTCGCGGTGGAACCTCTCCGGGCCAAAGGCAAGAGGGCCCAGTGCTTTTCCTGCCAGAGGCTCGACCATGTCTCCCGCTACTGCTCTATGTTGCCCCGCTGCGTCAAATGCGCGGGACAGCACGAGAGCAAGTCTTGCGGGCTCGCCAAGGAAGAGAAGCCGACGTGCTGCAACTGCGGCGGCGCGCACGTTGCCAGCTACAGAGGCTGTTCGGCCTTTAAAAGGGGCCGAAACCACCGGAGCGGAGGGGCTGCTCCTTCTCGTAAGGTGCACCCGTCCACCAGCTTTGCTGCCGCCACCAAGGGCGGACCATCAGCCGCCACCGCCAGACGTTCGGAACTGGCGGCGGGCGAGACGAGGCAACCGGCCGCGCCGTCCCCGGCTTCGCCCGGGGGGGAGGCCAACCCACCACCCACGCAGAGCGCGCGGGTTGCCGCCCCGCGCAGGCGTCGCCGGCGCGCGGGCCGGGCCACCCATGCCGCTGCACGCTGGAATGCCGATGACACACTGCCACAACAGACGACGGCACCTCGTGCTACGCCGCAACCGGCTGCCGACGCTCCGCGGCAGTCGTCTACTACGGAGTTGCCGCAACCGGCCTCCCCAGTGGCGGAGGCCGCCCCAGCGGCCAACGCCGCCCCCTCGGCCACCGATGCAGCCGAGCTCCGTTCGCTCTTGCGGTCGTTGAGCCAGCTGCTAGAGCAGCTACCGGTGCTCGTCACCGCGGTCACGTCGGCCCTTCAGGCCGGCGTTGCAACCCCGCCGCGTCATGGATAATCGCCACATCCATGGCCTCACCGTTTGCGCTTTCAACGCAAACAGTTTGGTCCCCCAACAAGGGGAATTCAGGGAGTTCTTGCGCGACGAGGCAATTGACATCTGCCTCGTGTGCGAGACCTTCCTGAAGCCGGGGACACATGTCAAGGTGGCCAACTATCGGTGCTACCGCACCGACAGGTTGACGCATGGCGGGGGGACGGCTATTTATATCAAGGCGTCCCTCAAGCACCATGACGTTCAGCTTCCGCCCCTCACTGCAGTGGAGGCCACTGGGGTGGCTGTCACCACGACGGCAGGGGTGATCACCTTCGTTGCGGCCTACAGGCCGCCGAGGGGACTGCTTCAGGAGGCCGACATCGACGCCCTGCTGGCTCTGCGCGGGAAAGTCTTCATTGCGGGTGACTTGAATGCCAAGCACACGCAGTGGAACTCCCGCGTTACCAATGCCAGCGGCCGCCGACTCCTCCGCGCCACACAGCGGCATGGCGCGATAGTACTGGGGCCTTATGATCCCACTGTCTTCCCCCATCGAGGCCAGTCAGATGTGCTCGACATCGCCGTGCTCAAAGGTGTTGGGCACTTCACTTCGGTCACCGTTCGATGTGCCATGTCGTCCGATCACCTCCCGGTGGTCTTCGACATGGACGTCATCGGTGCATCTCTGCCGTCCGTCCGCCGCAACTTCCGTGGCATCGACGAGACGCGCTTCCGTGACGAGGTCCTTGCCCGAATCGAGGGCGCGCCAGATCCCACTGTGCATGGGGCTGAAGAAGCGTTAGCCTTCTTCACGCGGCATACACTAGCTGCGGCGGAGGCGGCCACCCCCAGGCGGCCGAACCGGCCGCGAGACATGTCGCGCCAACTCCCGCCGCCTATCCTGGAGGCGATAACAAACAAGAATCGCCTCTTCCGGGAGTGGCAGCTCACACGGCAGCCAGAAACGAAGCGCCGCCTCAACAGGGCGCGACGCGAGATTCGGGCAGCCATCGATGAACATCGGAATCGGGACTGGGCGGGCTTGGTGGCCACCCTAACTACGACAGATGGTAGTGCTTGGCGGACCGCCAAGCGCTTCCTTCGTCGTCGCCAGCGAGTCCCGCCTCTCCATGCGGGCGCGGACGTTGTCTGCGAGCCGGATGCTAAAGCCAGCATCCTCGCGGACACGTTCGCGGAAAATTTTCGTCCTGTTGATGGTGTGCTCGATCCCGATCATGTTCGTCTGGTGGAGGATCGCCTGCCGGTCTTCCTCGCTGCAAGGGAGGCTGACGATGTGATCGAGGAGATAACACCCGAGGAAGTGGACCTGCAGCTCCGTCGCCTCAATCCGAGGAAGGCGGGTGGCACCGATGGTGTCACCAACCACCTGTTGAGGATGATACCGCCGGAGGTACACCAATCTCTGGCGGACATCTTTAACAGTATCCTCCGCACTGGGACCTTCCCTTCCGCATGGAAACATGCGGAAGTGGTTGCCATCCCCAAGAGCGGCAAGGATCCGCGACAGGCAGCGCACTATAGGCCGATCAGTCTGCTCCCGTCCCTCTCAAAAGTGTTTGAGAGGTTGTACGTGGAGCGGCTGCTGCGCATCGTGACAGAGCAGCAACTCCTTCCCGAAGAGCAGTTTGGTTTCCGGCGGGGCCATTCTACCACACAGCAGCTGTTGCGCCTCGTGGAGCAGGCGATGCGTGCGCTGGAGACGCGAGAGTACCTAGGGGCGGTACTTCTCGACGTCTCCAAAGCCTTCGACTGCGTGTGGCACGACGGCCTCGTGTACAAACTTTTTGTGCACGGGGTACCGACGTCGCACGTGGTCCTGCTGCGCTCGTATCTCTCGGGGCGGACTTTCCACGTCCGAGCTGATGAGGGCACATCCACCGACCGGCAGATTCGGGCGGGAGTGCCGCAGGGGTCGGTCCTCGGTCCCCTGCTGTACTCCCTGTACACCGCCGACGCCCCGCGGGTGGCACGCGTGGAGTTGGCGCTTTATGCTGACGACACGGCGCTGTTCACCCGCAGCATGAACGCGGCCGAGATGCGCCGCCGCCTCCAGCTCGGATGTGACGTCCTGGGTGCCTGGTCAACGAAATGGCGCCTTAAGTTTAACGCTGCGAAGAGCCAGGCTGTCATCTTTAGCAGAAGGATGATGCCACCGGACCTACCACCGGTCACGATCATGGGGGGCCCCATTCCATGGTTGCGGACCGGCAAATATCTCGGAGTGACATTGGACAGACACCTGATGTGGCTGCCACACATCCGCGACGTCAGAGGGCGGGCAGTGGGGCGCCTTCGTGCGCTTTACCCATTACTCAACCCCTCATCGACGCTTCCTCCACGCCACGGCCTCACCATGTATCTGTCACTCGTCCGACCGGTACTGGAATATGCGGCCGTGGTGTGGGGTAACGCGGCAGCGACGCACCTTGCGACGCTTCAACGCGTGCAAAATAGGGCGCTGCGACTTGCGCTCCACAAGCCGCCTCGCTACCCAGCAAGGCTGCTCCATGAGGAAGCGGGCATCCCTTTCCTACGGGATCGCTTCCGGCAAATCGCAAGGGTGTTCTACAGCGATGCAGAACACTCTGCCAGTCGCCTGATTCGTGGTCTGGGCCGCCAGGTCCACCACAGGCCAACGACTCGATGGCCAGATCTACTGCGAGAGTAATTTCTCTCGCAGCACGATGTCGGTAACAAATATGGCGTCGCAATGACTGACGCCTAGTGAGGACAGCTCACTCTGTTAGGAATAAAAGCACCCTGAAGATGTCACTGCAGGAACAGCAGCCCCGCTGCTTAACCTGCCCCTACACCTGGCATATGAAGCCAGCGTTTTACAGCGAGCGAGCGAGCGAGCGGGCGCCGGCACGCACTCCGCTGCTCGACTCGCTGCGGCTCGCACCGTTTGGGGCGTTGTGCTTTTTCTTTCTCGCTTCTTTCCAAACTAGCCCATCGCCATGTCCGGACGCGGAAAGGGAGGCAAAGTCAAGGGCAAGTCAAAGTCCCGCTCAAGCAGGGCTGGGCTCCAGTTCCCGGTCGGCAGAATCCACCGCCTCCTGCGCAAGGGAAACTACGCCGAGCGCGTCGGCGCCGGGGCGCCCGTCTACCTCGCCGCCGTCATGGAGTACCTCGCGGCTGAGGTGCTCGAGCTGGCCGGAAACGCGGCCCGCGACAACAAGAAGACGCGCATCATCCCGCGCCACCTGCAGCTCGCCATACGCAACGACGAGGAGCTCAACAAGCTCTTGTCGGGCGTCACCATCGCACAGGGAGGTGTCCTGCCCAACATCCAGGCCGTCCTGCTGCCAAAGAAGACCGAGAAGAAGGCCTAAAAGAGAGACAGCGCAATCGGCAACCGCCGCGTGCTCCCTTGGCACGCAGCGCGCCATTTGCCGCCTCGGCTCAAAAAACAAAACACAATCGGCCCTTTTCAGGGCCACCACACAAACCTACGTCCAAAGCAGAATTCCAGTCGTTCGTCGCACCACTTTTCTCTCTCTCTCTCTCTCTCTCTCTCTCTCTCTCTCTCTCTCTGTGTACGGTTTTTTTTTCCTTCTTACACACACAGGCGCCGCCATCTTGTACACACGTACTTGGCCACCTCCTCCACTCAACTCCACGCACGCACAGTCTCGCGACCATTAACCAGCACACGTGGCGCACAACAACACACCTCAAAAATAACCCCTCGGCGCTCAGCCGCGCCGCAACACACAGCCCATCCACCGACAAGAAGCATACAAGCAAAGAGGGAGGGGAAGGAAGGAAGGAAGGAAGGAGCTCACACAACGCAAGGGCACGCTTCCTTCCCTCCCAACCGCACCGCACACCACGTCAAAAAAAACTCCAAACAAAACTAAAAGGCCAAGTAGACTAAAAAGGAAAAGAAAAACCAGCAACACAGACTCTTTCGCACTTTTCAACTTCCGAACACTGTGGTGGCCCTGAAAAGGGCCGTTTTTCAATCTATCTCTCTTTCCTTCCTTCGGTCTCACACCGCCTAACCGCCGAAACCGTACAGGGTGCGCCCCTGCCTCTTCAGGGCGTACACCACGTCCATGGCCGTCACAGTCTTGCGCTTGGCGTGCTCAGTGTACGTCACCGCGTCGCGGATCACGTTCTCCAGGAACACCTTCAGCACTCCGCGCGTCTCCTCGTAGATCAGACCAGAGATGCGCTTCACGCCGCCCCTGCGCGCCAGGCGGCGGATCGCGGGCTTCGTGATGCCCTGGATGTTGTCGCGCAACACCTTGCGGTGCCGCTTGGCGCCACCCTTGCCGAGCCCCTTTCCTCCCTTGCCGCGGCCTGTCATTCTTCTTCTTCAAGCGTCTCAACCACAATAATATAAAAAACAGAAAGCAAGGCAAGCTCCTCACCCGGCGCTAGCGAGTCGGCTACGGTTGTGGCGCCCAGCGCGCGCGCCGCCCCCCTATATAGACTCTGGGGCCCCGCGGCCCGCCCTCCCCTCCCCCCACCACCGCGCACCGAGGGCATATAAGCGCAGCACCCGGGGCGCGCGGGCCCGTTGTCAAGGCAGCACCGGACGCCGTCGCGCACGCATATCCTCCACGCCGCATCCGCATCCGCAGTAGCCATGGCCCGGACAAAGCAAACGGCCCGCAAGTCCACCGGCGGAAAGGCGCCGCGCAAACAGCTCGCCACCAAGGCGGCGAGGAAGAGCGCGCCCGCCACCGGCGGCGTCAAGAAGCCCCACCGCTACAGGCCGGGCACCGTCGCCCTGCGAGAAATCAGGCGCTACCAGAAGAGCACAGAGCTGCTCATCCGCAAGCTGCCATTCCAGCGCCTAGTGCGCGAGATCGCCCAGGACTTCAAGACCGACCTGCGCTTCCAGAGCTCCGCAGTCATGGCCCTGCAGGAGGCCAGCGAGGCCTACCTCGTCGGCCTCTTCGAAGACACCAACCTGTGCGCAATCCACGCCAAGCGAGTCACCATCATGCCCAAGGACATCCAGCTCGCGCGCCGCATCCGCGGCGAGCGCGCCTAAACCCGCACACCGCCAAACAAACAAAACGGCCCTTTTCAGGGCCACTAACGTCTCTCCGTCGCGAGCAAAACTTTGTCGGTCGCAACGACTAGTTCCCCACTCACTCTCCAGTCCAGTCGTCCCACCCCCGGCCCGGCCCGGCGCCGCCGTTTCCAAAAAAAAGAAAAAAGCACCGCACCGGCCGAACCAAGTCGCAAGCGTCAATAGCGCCACCCACACAGGCCACGGCACAAAACGTGACGCCCGGAAAGCAAAGCAAAGCAAAAAAGACTATTCCAAAACCACCACCAAGACAAACAAACAAACAAACGCGGCGCAAAATAAATAGGTAAAAAATAATAAAAGTAAAATACACTTTGTGTAACACCAACCGCGGCGCCGCCGCCCACGCCCGCCAACGACCCCACAATCCAACCACCATCCACACATGAAACAAACAAACGCCAGCAAGCAAGACAGACAGACAGACAACAAGGCAACCGACCGACCACGACACGACACGACAATCAACACCTTCCCGACGTGCTTTGATGGCCCTGAGAAGGGCCGTTTTTGTTTTTGTCCGGGACCGCGCGACAGCCTCTGGTTGCGCGCCGGCCTCCAGGCGACGGTGTCAACCGCCAACCCTTCCCTGCCCTTTTTACTTCTTCTTCTTGGGCGAAGCCTTCGCCTTAGACGGCGTCGCCGTCGCCTTCTTCGGGCGCGGCGCCTTCGGCTTCTTCGTCGGAACCTTGGCGGCCTTCTTCGCCTCCGGCTTGGCCGCAGCCGCCTTCTTCGCACCCGCGGGAGCGGCCGACGCCGCAGACGCCTTCTTGGCGGCGCCCGCCTTCCGACCGGTCGCCGCCTTCACGCCGCCAGCCTTCTTTGCGCCGGCCGCACGGGCCCCCTTCTTCTCCTTGCTGGCCGGAGCGGCGCGCTTCTTCTTCGCACCACCGCCGCCACCACGAGCCTTGCCGCCCTCGGCCGCCCCGCCGCCGGCGCCGGCAAGCTTGAAAGAGCCCGACGCGCCCTTCCCCTTCGTCTGCACCAGCTCGCCAGCCACGACGGCCGACTTGAGGTACTTCTTGATAAAGGGCGCCAGCTTCTCCGCGTCCAGCTTGTAGTGCGCGGCAATGTACTTCTTGATCGCCTGCAGCGACGACCCGCCGCGCTCCTTCAGACTCTTGATGGCGGCCGTCACCATCTCAGAGGTGCGCGGGTGCGCAGGCTTGGCGCGCGGCTTCTTCGCAGACGACGCAGACTTGGCCTTCTTCGTAGTGCCGGTGGCGGCGGGTGCCGCGGCAGTCTCGTTCGTAGCCGCCTGGTCTGCCATCTTTTGCCTGTTCTCTTTTCTTTTTTCCCCTTGCTTTCGCTTCCTTCTCTCCTTCGACGACGCACAACAGCGAGGGGCGCGCAGCAGAGAATAGCCGCGCACGCGCCTGGCCCAGCCAGTGTCGCGGGCGGGCGCGGACGGCCGAGAGAGCGGCCGCCACTCGGCGCGCCGCCGCGCCGCCGCGCCGCGCCTCCCGCGCTTGCTACCGCCCAACGTCCGACAGCCTGCGCGGAGCAGCCCCCAACCTGCGCCGCAACCACCCGCGCCATTCAAACCACCGAGGATGGGGCTACACACACCGACACCACGGTCGCCAACCAGTCGCCGCGGCGGCGCCGCAAACCACGGCCAAACTGCAGCCACCGCGCGCCACAGCCTGGGTCGGCCCGCCGAGAATCGCCGCCCCCGCCCAAATGCCGCCCCCACAGCCCCAGCCGACGACCCGCCACAATGGCCAAACCTTCGTCAAAACTCCCACACCGTCGCCGCGGCAGCCCGGCCACCGCGGCCGGCGCCACAGCCACACGAGCCGAGTCGTGCGGCGATGACGGCCGTGCACAAACGCACCTCCGCCGCCCCATCGCCTTCCGCCGTTTTCCCGATCGGCCCGCAGCCGTCGGGCCACGGCCGCGGGCCGTCCTCCTCCTCTCGCCTCGCCCGCCAACACCCACAGCCCTTCCAACACATTTTTTTTTTCTTTTTTCTTTTTTTTTTTCTACTTTTTTACGATCGCCGCCTGCGCAACATGGCACCGGCCGACGGAGCGCCAACCCCCCCGCCACAGGCGAAAACAAGACAACGATAAACAAACAAACAAAATAAATTACCAGCCAGCCCCAACTACAGACACACCGAATCTGCCCTCACAGCCGACCTTACACGCCTCAACGTCAAAACAAAGGTGGTTTCTTTCTTTCAACGGTTACCTTACCTTAGGTTACGTCAGGTTAGGCTAAGAAGGCGTCAGGGTTAGGTTAAGCGTTGACGTGACGTCACGTCTTAACGTAGGCGTTAAGCTAAGGTTGCGGTCACGTACGTTAGGTTAAGGCGACTTGGGGGTTGGCCTAAGGGCTTACGTTAGGTTACGTTAGTTTAGGTGGCTGCGTTAACGGCTTAAAGAAGTTTAGGAGGTTAAGGCGTCGAGGCGGCCGCACCCCCTTAGCTGCTGCGGCTCGGCCACGCCACGCCACGCCACGCCACGCTTTGGGGTTTCATAAGGTCGCGCGGCGGGTCGTCGGCACGCCGCAAAGGACAAAACTGCAAGACGACGTCGAAAAACAAACAACAGGTAAAAAATAAATAAGTAAAAATAAACGACGCCGACAGGCGGGGATCAGCAGAACGAGCAGATTCCGGAGAGCGAACGAGACACACACGCACGCACGCACACACACACACACACACACAAACCCCCCCGAGCCGAGAGAGCACAGCACCACCACGTGTCGGCCTCCGCTCACCCGACTCGGCTGGGCTGGGCTGGGCTGGGCTGGGCTGGGCTGGGCTGGGCTGGCGGCCGGGCCGGATGCACGTGCACGTACACGTACGGCTACAGCCACTACCCGTACACAGCCGCTCTTCACGCAACACCAGCCAAATGGCGCGCCCGCGGCTCGTCGCGGTCGCAACGCCACGCCGGCACACTTTCGGCACCACCGTCTTCGCGCGCACCGCAAACAAAAACGCAGCCGACACACACAGAAAAAAAAAAAAAACAACACAGAGCGCGAGAGACGGGCGGCGGCGCACCTTTCGCCAGCCGGCAGGCAATCGACTCGCCCAGTACGACAAACGTGCACGCCACCCCACCCACCAACCAACCAGTCGTCGTCGTCGTCGTCCCGAAATCAAACAAACTCTCAAAAGGCACAGCCCCTGCTGCCAACGGACGCAGGCGCCACGCAGCTCCCTTCCCGCCACACTCGATTCGCAGCGCAACTCACCCGGCACACCGTCAAACGACGGGCTGGGCTCGCCGCATCGCCGCAACCTACACACCTTCCCCGCCACGACGCACAGCCCCACCAGACGCCCGTGCCGCAACGACACTACCGCACTACTCCTCTCGCCCTTGCCATACACGACACAACACGCCAAAAAATGAAAATCCAAATACAAACAAAAACACCGCCCCCACGACCCAAACACATGCACGGCGCGCCAACACACGCGAGGCAAGGCACGCAGCAAACGGCGTCCCCTCCGCGTCGCGCCATCAACCTACACACACAAGGCAACACCAACAACAAACAGCCAGCCAGCCAGCCAGCCAGCCAGCCCCACTCTCACGCCGCAAAAACAGAAAACACACCGAAACCGCCAAACGCCGCACATTCGCGCTTCGCACTCACCACACACCTCTCGGCATCCGTTTCGCACACAACGACGCGACGCACAATACATCATCACGGGCTACGCACGCACACCGCGACCCACTTTTTTACGACGCCCTCGCCAGAGCACACGTGCCCACGCCCACACACAGTCGACACAACGACGCAGCGCGCAGCAGACGCGGCCGCAACACATACCTCCCCGACGACGCGCCAACACCGCCAGCCACTGCTCACTCGCCCAAGCAACCCGTGCACACAACTGCCACACGCGTCCACCACGCCGCCGCCAACCACCCGCCCGCCAGGGGGCGCTCACGTCCGCGACAACAGCGCGGCACCGCCGGACCGGGCCGAACCGAGCCGAGCCGCCGCCTCCTCTCCACTCGGCACGCCACGTCCTGCTTGCAAAACACATGGCTCGTCCCTCTGTACACACAACGCGCCTGCCTGCGGTCGCCGCCGGCATCTATCTACCTGCGCATCGGAGCCAGGCCGGCAAGCCCACACTTAAATAATGCACTTCACCAGCCAAACAAACCCACTCTTCCTTTCTTTGCACAGCGCATGCAACAGCAGCCCCAGGAGCCGGGCCCGCCGCCAGCGTCTCCTCCTCCTCTGGGCACAGCCAGCCAGCCGTTCCCACCGCCCCGCCCCTGCTCTGCAGAACAAGAAAAAACGAAAAAGTACCAACACACGCACCCAAAGCGTAAGCCAGACAAGACCAGCCTCTCCAAGGCCACACACACGCAAAAAAACAAAAAAAAACAAAAACACTACAACAAAATAAAATAAAATGAAAAAGAAAAAGCAAGCTGTCGCCTCGCCCCCGCCCGTCCCCCCACCCCACCACATTCGCCCCCTCCGCTTGTTTTCCTTTCTACAATTTCCCTCTTTTCCACCCAATATCCCGCCGCGGTTTACGGGCACCGGCCGATTTTGCGCCCGCCCACATGTGTGCCTACTCCCCACCACCATTCCCTCCGCAGCCCGCAGCCCGCAGCCCGCAGCCCGCAGCCCGCTTTTCCCCCCTCCCTGCCCACACCACACCACACCACACCACACCACACCACACCACACCACACCACACCACACCGACGGTGCTGACGTCGACACGCACCCAAGACAGGGGCCACGACCGTCTTTTTTCCTGGGCCCATCCCCGCACCGCACCTCCTTCCAATCATCAACGCTGTGGCGCCTGTGTCCGCGCGAGACGCGTGCGCGCCGCCTCTCTCAACATCCGTCCGCCGGCCGGCCCGTTTTTCGGCCCCCAGGCCATCCGTCAACCACCACTGCCCCTGCCCGCCCCGCACCACACCACACACCGCTGCTTGCCCCGGCCGTTGCCACCAAAGGCGCCAACCGCAGCCCGCGCGCGCCAGAAAGAGATGGCAAAACTACAGGGACCCAGCCGACCGACGAAAATCAGAGCAATTGGCCGGGAGGATCAAAAAGAGAGCTCCGAAAACCACCGTAGCGAGGCGTGGGAGGAAACGTTACGAGAAGCAGGAAGGGACCAGGAAAAATTCTGGAAATTTCTTAAAACTCGTAAACTAGACACGAAACATCTACATCTACATGGGGAAGGAACGACCCCACAGACCGAGCTGAAGCACTGGCGGATTCACTAGAAAGGCAATTCCAAGCACCAGAAGCGGTAGATGACGAAACTGATGACCACCAGGAAATGGTACTCAGAAGGGTAAAACCGCATCCTAAGTGCCCCGATCAGAACATCTTTCACAATCCAATAAACGCAGAAACCCCGTATCTTATCACATCACAAACATACACACATCCTAAGAAGGCATCAGGCCCAGATTCCATCAAACCGCAACTACTACATCACCTACCTCCAGCAACTATCAATTATCTATCTAACATCAATATATAATGCTTGCTTCAGACTAAAC
Organism: Schistocerca gregaria; assembly: GCF_023897955.1. Classification (NCBI taxonomy): domain Eukaryota; kingdom Metazoa; phylum Arthropoda; class Insecta; order Orthoptera; family Acrididae; genus Schistocerca; species Schistocerca gregaria. The sequence goes on from NW_026061922.1 coordinate 46,530, forward strand.
TACTTGGAAACAGGCCCGAGTCATCACATTACCAAAGCCAAACAAGGACTTATTATTTCCGCAAAACTATAGGCCAACTTCCTTGGAAAGGTTCTCGGAAAGCTCATTCAAACTGAACTGAAGAAATTCAATTCTTAAAGGATAACAACATAATCATCCCACAACAATTCCGATTCCGCGAAGAACACAGCACCACCCACCAGGTGACCAGACTAGTCGAGCACATATGTCAGGCCAGAAACATTAGACACAGTACTGGAGCAGTCCTGCTTGACATTGGAAAAGCATTCGGATAACGCCTTATCTACAAGCTCCACCAGTACAACTGCCCCATCCACATTATTGCTTCTTTTCTCCGCAACAGAGCATTCTATGTCCATGTACCAGGAGCGGCAAGTAACACTAGATCCATAGAGGCTGGAGTCCCGCAAGGCTCAGTGCTGGGGCCCATTCTCTACTCAATATACACAAACAAACAGCTGGGAGGACACTTGTCACTATTTGCAGACGACACTGCAGTCTACCGCAGCAGTTCTAACCTGCAATATAGAGTCACAAAAATAGAGCAACACCTACAATCCATCCAGAAATGGGCTAACCAAAAAAACAATAAACGCGGAGAAAACCCAAGCAATACAATACGATTCACATTCAAAAAGAATACCTCCTAACCTGCATATACGCCTCAGAAATAACAATCTTCCATGGTCAGGCACAATAAAGTATCTAGGCATCAAGCTGGACAAGAGGTTGACATTTAGAGACCATGTTACACACGTTTGTAACAAGGCTGCAGCAGCAATATTCAGACTGTACCCAATCATCAAAGGAAACAGAATAAATATGCGCGCCAAAAAGAAAATCTTCAAAACCGTCATAGGAACCAGCCATCACTTACGGCTCTGAAAAATCTCGTCAATGGCCGCAGACACCAAACATAACAAGAGTAAAAAAGGGTGCAGAACAAATACTTCAGAATTACTGCTGATGCCGGCCGGTACCAGACAAACCGAGACATATACACAAACCATAACATACTCAATCAAAATCCCGGAAATCATCCAAAGAAAAATCCATAAAGTTTTTTTTTTTTTTTTTTTTTGTTTTTTTTCCACCAAACCACGGATTCGAACCACCCACTCATCAGAAATCTGGGACCAAAATCCACCCGACCCAAGAACGACATTTCCCATCACGACAAAACACCACAAACTACAACATACCATGATAAACAAAAATAAAATACAAACACCATAACACTCACTCAAACAAACAAACATCTACACACACCCAAGAGACCCTATCATCCCATCATTTTGTTACCCAACATAATCAGACAGAAGGCAGGGATCAAGGACAGATCCGGTCCTTCGAGTACAGGGGGTAAAAAATACCCATCAGACCAGCTCTCTCTCTCTCTCTCCTCCTCGCTTCTCCGTGCCGACGCTGCCCCGCACACGCGTTCGCGTTCGCGTTCGCGCTCGCGTTCGGCCGACACCACACGACAGGTCTTTGGGGCCCCGCCACTGCGCACACGCACGCCTCCTCCTCTTCCTTAGTTCTTTTTCGCTTTTCTTTTCTCCCCCGCCCCCCGCTCTCACCGCCACATCATCCCGCAACCCTTGGGGCATGTTTCCCAACATCAACGCGCCCCAATTCCACTCTCTGCCCGTGCCGCACTCTCCACTTTGCTTCTCCCCGTCCCCTACACACACGACTACCGAAACCCCGGTTGACACACCTTCTCGTAGGACAGGGGTGCGTGCGTGCGTGCGTGCGTTGTCTTGACGGTGACAGCAACAGCAACGGATCCGTCCATCCCATTCCCCCCCACTCGGTAAAGAACCATGTTCAACCCACACTACACAACAAGGGGGGCACACACGAACGCGAAAGAAAGGGCAGGGCAGGGGCAACTATCTCGTACACATTCTTCCTCAGAACCCACATATCGCATCAACGAACGGCAGGCCAATTGCGGACTCAGCCGTGTCAGGCAAATCCAACCCAACCAACACCTCCCACGGAAACCCTGACACTGATCCAGCAGTACGTCCACATACATCGCCACACCAAATACGGGTGACGAGTGAGCAACAAATGGAACAATACACAACAAGGGCTGACCTAATAAAAACTGCACGTCACGTCATACCTTCCAGACAGACGCAGTTCCGACGGGACGGCGGAACCGTATACGTACCTTTCAGCCACAACAACCGACCGACTGGACACGCCCGCGTCTCCAGCCAGCCAACCACCAGGGCCACACAGCCCGCAAGTTTCAGCGTCAACACTTCTTAACGTACGTTGCAAACTTTTCAAAACATTGCCACACACACACACACACACACACACACACACACCACGAAAAGCGTCAACCTCTCTCACACTGGATACACTCAACACTTTTTGTCGGCGGAGCTTGAGGGCCAACGGTTGACACACCCCCACCGGCCACACAGGTTTCCCTTTGAAAATTGCAGTGACGGAGGAGACGCGGCATTACGAGAGGGTTGTTTCCGAGAGCGCGAGCTGGACGGAGCTGCGGCGCCGCCGCCGCCGCCGCCGCCGCCGCCGAGGGGTAATGAACGCACGCGATGCCGCATGACAGCCCATCACCCAAAGTTTCACACCACAACTGCACAGGTCGCACCCCCTTTTCGCGCCATACTAGTGTCGATCGTCAATTACAGCTGACGGTGTTCGCATTTGCCACTTGACGAGAGGGGGGGGGGGGGGGGGAAAAGAAAACAAACATCTGACACGCCATGTGTTTCTCTCTCTCTCTGTTACATCTAGGTCATTCGGCAGCCACTGTAAAAAAAAAAAAAAAAAAAAAAAAAAAAAAAAAATATTTTTACGACATGGTTGGGTAAGTGATTTAAAGACAACAATTGTGGGTCACACACCATAGACCATTTCGATAGTGTTCTTGTTCTTCTCTTTTTCCTTTTTTTATCGCTCAATTGAAATCAAACCTGGGGATGATGCAATGCTGCGATATGGCACAACCGTCGTCCATTGTACACAACTCGGGAACAAAAAGAAACCAATTCAGGGAACGTTCGTTCCTTCACAACGTTTCTTTCAACGCACTTGGTCTTTACCATCCTGTATATTCAACACACATTTCCTTTCATCAAACTAGGGCATTTCCATAACAGTATTTGCAATACTGCTTCTTCGACGTCATTTCACCATCTTAACTAGAGACAAACAAACAAGAAAATAGCAAAACAGCCTTGAGAACCCCGTCCACCAAATTTCAGTTAGCACGGCATCCAAGATTCTTTTCCGGGGAGTGCAGTGCAGCTGACGCTGCTCAGACCATATACCGTCGCCAGTCTCACTCAACTCTTGCGCATTCCATTCTACGCTACGTGACTATGCAAAAATGAATGAATCAAACCCGCCCAGAGAGCGTCTTGTGCGAGGGGACACACGATATAGAGAACAACAAAACACACAGGGGACACCACCACAGTTGGAGAGAACGTTTCCACCACGGCAGCCGCGCCGTTACGCGCTTTTTTTTTTTCCTCCCCCCCACTGCACACCTCCGACACCACGGGAACGTTCACCGTCCCGTTGCCCTACACTGGCGTTTCTTTTCAACCCCCCACCCTATTCCTCGCTCCCCGGACATTCGACCGATCACAAAGTGCAACCTCTCGTTACCGTCGGGTGCCCCTCTTCATCCCCGGGGCGCCAACAACAAAACAAAAACACCACCGACGCCGTCGTCTCGCGTCACCTCACTCAACTGAGCGGAAAATACACGTACATCCAGAATGACGACACCGCCTCCAGACGTCAGACGTCAGGTCGAAAGAGGGCACCGTACGTCGTGGCGCGTGGTCTCCTAACTCACCTCGCGCGTACAAATACAATGCAATGCGTGTCTCCTCACGTTCACACACACCTCCACGCTCCACTTTTACGTCGCCCAACCAACCAACTACTAACTTAACCCACCCGCTCGGCGTAGAAGCAGCTGTAGGCGGCAACGTGTTTCTCACCCTCGCCACCAACGGTGTGACATCCGACAATCGCGGTTTGCTTTCCGTTCCACACCTCCGGCCATACCATACAAAGGGGACAAAAAAAAAAAAAAAAATATATATATCAAACAAGCCAACTCCAGCGATCCGCCCCCCTAACACCAACACGTCTCGAAACACCCACGCCCACGACCCGGCTGTGGCCTAAAGTGCGTATCCCAACGTCACACCAAAACCAAAGGCGCCGGCGCCGCACCACACCACACCACAAGCTACAGCTACAGCTGTGCCGCCCGTCCACCCGCTCACAACAACAACAACAACAACAACAACAATTCCGCCCTTCCCGCAAAGGCATTTTGGTGGCCCTGAAAAGGGCCGTTTTTTCTTTTCTTCGCCGCGCCGCGGACGAGCCTCCTATTTCCAAGAGCCACCTCCTTACTTGGAGCTCGTGTACTTGGTCACCGCCTTCGTGCCCTCGCTCACCGCGTGCTTGGCCAGCTCGCCAGGCAGCAAGAGCCGCACAGCGGTCTGGATCTCGCGGGACGTGATGGTCGAGCGCTTGTTGTAGTGCGCCAGGCGAGAAGCCTCGGCCGCAATGCGCTCGAAAATGTCGTTCACGAAGCTGTTCATGATGCTCATCGCCTTCGAAGAGATGCCCGTGTCAGGGTGCACCTGCTTCAGCACCTTGTAGATGTAGATGGCATAGCTCTCCTTCCTCTTGCGCTTCTTCTTCTTGTCGCCCTTCGAAATGTTCTTCTGCGCCTTGCCAGCCTTCTTGGCGGCTTTCCCGCTAGTCTTGGGCGGCATCACGAACAAACAGGCAGGCAGGCAGGCAGGCAGGCAGGCACGCGCAGTCAGTCAGTCAGTCAGGCGCTCCGCTCCAGTCAGCGTCTCCCCACACAGTGGCACCCGCCGCACGCCGCCGCCGCACCTTTACCAGCTCGCCCTGCTGCGGCCGCCGACCAATGGGGCGCGCGCGCAACCGGCCGCCGCACCCGAGCCCATAAAGGACCCCCACCCCGCCGGCGCCGGCACGCACTCCGCTGCTCGACTCGCTGCGGCTCGCACCGTTTGGGGCGTTGTGCTTTTTCTTTCTCGCTTCTTTCCAAACTAGCCCATCGCCATGTCCGGACGCGGAAAGGGAGGCAAAGTCAAGGGCAAGTCAAAGTCCCGCTCAAGCAGGGCTGGGCTCCAGTTCCCGGTCGGCAGAATCCACCGCCTCCTGCGCAAGGGAAACTACGCCGAGCGCGTCGGCGCCGGGGCGCCCGTCTACCTCGCCGCCGTCATGGAGTACCTCGCGGCTGAGGTGCTCGAGCTGGCCGGAAACGCGGCCCGCGACAACAAGAAGACGCGCATCATCCCGCGCCACCTGCAGCTCGCCATACGCAACGACGAGGAGCTCAACAAGCTCTTGTCGGGCGTCACCATCGCACAGGGAGGTGTCCTGCCCAACATCCAGGCCGTCCTGCTGCCAAAGAAGACCGAGAAGAAGGCCTAAAAGAGAGACAGCGCAATCGGCAACCGCCGCGTGCTCCCTTGGCACGCAGCGCGCCATTTGCCGCCTCGGCTCAAAAAACAAAACACAATCGGCCCTTTTCAGGGCCACCACACAAACCTACGTCCAAAGCAGAATTCCAGTCGTTCGTCGCACCACTTTTCTCTCTCTCTCTCTCTCTCTCTCTCTCTCTCTCTCTCTCTGTGTACGGTTTTTTTTTCCTTCTTACACACACAGGCGCCGCCATCTTGTACACACGTACTTGGCCACCTCCTCCACTCAACTCCACGCACGCACAGTCTCGCGACCATTAACCAGCACACGTGGCGCACAACAACACACCTCAAAAATAACCCCTCGGCGCTCAGCCGCGCCGCAACACACAGCCCATCCACCGACAAGAAGCATACAAGCAAAGAGGGAGGGGAAGGAAGGAAGGAAGGAGCTCACACAACGCAAGGGCACGCTTCCTTCCCTCCCAACCGCACCGCACACCACGTCAAAAAAAACTCCAAACAAAACTAAAAGGCCAAGTAGACTAAAAAGGAAAAGAAAAACCAGCAACACAGACTCTTTCGCACTTTTCAACTTCCGAACACTGTGGTGGCCCTGAAAAGGGCCGTTTTTCAATCTATCTCTCTTTCCTTCCTTCGGTCTCACACCGCCTAACCGCCGAAACCGTACAGGGTGCGCCCCTGCCTCTTCAGGGCGTACACCACGTCCATGGCCGTCACAGTCTTGCGCTTGGCGTGCTCAGTGTACGTCACCGCGTCGCGGATCACGTTCTCCAGGAACACCTTCAGCACTCCGCGCGTCTCCTCGTAGATCAGACCAGAGATGCGCTTCACGCCGCCCCTGCGCGCCAGGCGGCGGATCGCGGGCTTCGTGATGCCCTGGATGTTGTCGCGCAACACCTTGCGGTGCCGCTTGGCGCCACCCTTGCCGAGCCCCTTTCCTCCCTTGCCGCGGCCTGTCATTCTTCTTCTTCAAGCGTCTCAACCACAATAATATAAAAAACAGAAAGCAAGGCAAGCTCCTCACCCGGCGCTAGCGAGTCGGCTACGGTTGTGGCGCCCAGCGCGCGCGCCGCCCCCCTATATAGACTCTGGGGCCCCGCGGCCCGCCCTCCCCTCCCCCCACCACCGCGCACCGAGGGCATATAAGCGCAGCACCCGGGGCGCGCGGGCCCGTTGTCAAGGCAGCACCGGACGCCGTCGCGCACGCATATCCTCCACGCCGCATCCGCATCCGCATCCGCATCCGCAGTAGCCATGGCCCGGACAAAGCAAACGGCCCGCAAGTCCACCGGCGGAAAGGCGCCGCGCAAACAGCTCGCCACCAAGGCGGCGAGGAAGAGCGCGCCCGCCACCGGCGGCGTCAAGAAGCCCCACCGCTACAGGCCGGGCACCGTCGCCCTGCGAGAAATCAGGCGCTACCAGAAGAGCACAGAGCTGCTCATCCGCAAGCTGCCATTCCAGCGCCTAGTGCGCGAGATCGCCCAGGACTTCAAGACCGACCTGCGCTTCCAGAGCTCCGCAGTCATGGCCCTGCAGGAGGCCAGCGAGGCCTACCTCGTCGGCCTCTTCGAAGACACCAACCTGTGCGCAATCCACGCCAAGCGAGTCACCATCATGCCCAAGGACATCCAGCTCGCGCGCCGCATCCGCGGCGAGCGCGCCTAAACCCGCACACCGCCAAACAAACAAAACGGCCCTTTTCAGGGCCACTAACGTCTCTCCGTCGCGAGCAAAACTTTGTCGGTCGCAACGACTAGTTCCCCACTCACTCTCCAGTCCAGTCGTCCCACCCCCGGCCCGGCCCGGCGCCGCCGTTTCCAAAAGAAAAAAAAAAGCACCGCACCGGCCGAGCCAAGTCGCAAGCGTCAATAGCGCCACCCACACAGGCCACGGCACAAAACGTGACGCCCGGAAAGCAAAGCCAAAAAAGACTATTCCAAAACCACCACCAAGACAAACAAACAAACGCGGCGCAAAATAAATAGGTAGAAATAATAAAAGTAAAATACACTTTATGTAACACCAACCGCGGCGCCGCCGCCCACGCCCGCCAACGACCCCACAATCCAACCACCATCCACACATGAAACAAACAAACGCCAGCAAGCAAGACAGACAGACAACAAGGCAACCGACCGACCACGACACGACACGACAATCAACACCTTCCCGACGTGCTTTGATGGCCCTGAGAAGGGCCGTTTTTGTTTTTGTCCGGGACCGCGCGACAGCCTCTGGTTGCGCGCCGGCCACCAGGCGACGGTGTCAACCGCCAACCCTTCCCTGCCCTTTTTACTTCTTCTTCTTGGGCGAAGCCTTCGCCTTAGACGGCGTCGCCGTCGCCTTCTTCGGGCGCGGCGCCTTCGGCTTCTTCGTCGGAACCTTGGCGGCCTTCTTCGCCTTCGACGGCGACTTGGCCTTGGCCGGCTTGGCCGCAGCCGCCTTCTTCGCACCCGCGGGAGCGGCCGACGCCGCAGACGCCTTCTTGGCGGCGCCCGCCTTCCGACCGGTCGCCGCCTTCACGCCGCCAGCCTTCTTTGCGCCGGCCGCACGGGCCCCCTTCTTCTCCTTGCTGGCCGGAGCGGCGCGCTTCTTCTTCGCACCACCGCCGCCACCACGAGCCTTGCCGCCCTCGGCCGCCCCGCCGCCGGCGCCGGCAAGCTTGAAAGAGCCCGACGCGCCCTTCCCCTTCGTCTGCACCAGCTCGCCAGCCACGACGGCCGACTTGAGGTACTTCTTGATAAAGGGCGCCAGCTTCTCCGCGTCCAGCTTGTAGTGCGCGGCAATGTACTTCTTGATCGCCTGCAGCGACGACCCGCCGCGCTCCTTCAGACTCTTGATGGCGGCCGTCACCATCTCAGAGGTGCGCGGGTGCGCAGGCTTGGCGCGCGGCTTCTTCGCAGACGACGCAGACTTGGCCTTCTTCGTAGTGCCGGTGGCGGCGGGTGCCGCGGCAGTCTCGTTCGTAGCCGCCTGGTCTGCCATCTTTTGCCTGTTCTCTTTTCTTTTTTCCCCTTGCTTTCGCTTCCTTCTCTCCTTCGACGACGCACAACAGCGAGGGGCGCGCAGCAGAGAATAGCCGCGCACGCGCCTGGCCCAGCCAGTGTCGCGGGCGGGCGCGGACGGCCGAGAGAGCGGCCGCCACTCGGCGCGCCGCCGCGCCGCCGCGCCGCGCCTCCCGCGCTTGCTACCGCCCAACGTCCGACAGCCTGCGCGGAGCAGCCCCCAACCTGCGCCGCAACCACCCGCGCCATTCAAACCACCGAGGATGGGGCTACACACACCGACACCACGGTCGCCAACCAGTCGCCGCGGCGGCGCCGCAAACCACGGCCAAACTGCAGCCACCGCGCGCCACAGCCTGGGTCGGCCCGCCGAGAATCGCCGCCCCCGCCCAAATGCCGCCCCCACAGCCCCAGCCGACGACCCGCCACAATGGCCAAACCTTCGTCAAAACTCCCACACCGTCGCCGCGGCAGCCCGGCCACCGCGGCCGGCGCCACAGCCACACGAGCCGAGTCGTGCGGCGATGACGGCCGTGCACAAACGCACCTCCGCCGCCCCATCGCCTTCCGCCGTTTTCCCGATCGGCCCGCAGCCGTCGGGCCACGGCCGCGGGCCGTCCTCCTCCTCTCGCCTCGCCCGCCAACACCCACAGCCCTTCACACCCACAGCCCTTCCAACACATTTTTTTTTTCTTTTTTCTTTTTTTTTTTCTACTTTTTTACGATCGCCGCCTGCGCAACATGGCACCGGCCGACGGAGCGCCAACCCCCCCGCCACAGGCGAAAACAAGACAACGATAAACAAACAAACAAAATAAATTACCAGCCAGCCCCAACTACAGACACACCGAATCTGCCCTCACAGCCGACCTTACACGCCTCAACGTCAAAACAAAGGTGGTTTCTTTCTTTCAACGGTTACCTTACCTTAGGTTACGTCAGGTTAGGCTAAGAAGGCGTCAGGGTTAGGTTAAGCGTTGACGTGACGTCACGTCTTAACGTAGGCGTTAAGCTAAGGTTGCGGTCACGTACGTTAGGTTAAGGCGACTTGGGGGTTGGCCTAAGGGCTTACGTTAGGTTACGTTAGTTTAGGTGGCTGCGTTAACGGCTTAAAGAAGTTTAGGAGGTTAAGGCGTCGAGGCGGCCGCACCCCCTTAGCTGCTGCGGCTCGGCCACGCCACGCCACGCCACGCCACGCTTTGGGGTTTCATAAGGTCGCGCGGCGGGTCGTCGGCACGCCGCAAAGGACAAAACTGCAAGACGACGTCGAAAAACAAACAACAGGTAAAAAATAAATAAGTAAAAATAAACGACGCCGACAGGCGGGGATCAGCAGAACGAGCAGATTCCGGAGAGCGAACGAGACACACACGCACGCACGCACACACACACACACACACACAAACCCCCCCGAGCCGAGAGAGCACAGCACCACCACGTGTCGGCCTCCGCTCACCCGACTCGGCTGGGCTGGGCTGGGCTGGGCTGGGCTGGGCTGGCGGCCGGGCCGGATGCACGTGCACGTACACGTACGGCTACAGCCACTACCCGTACACAGCCGCTCTTCACGCAACACCAGCCAAATGGCGCGCCCGCGGCTCGTCGCGGTCGCAACGCCACGCCGGCACACTTTCGGCACCACCGTCTTCGCGCGCACCGCAAACAAAAACGCAGCCGACACACACAGAAAAAAAAAAAAAACAACACAGAGCGCGAGAGACGGGCGGCGGCGCACCTTTCGCCAGCCGGCAGGCAATCGACTCGCCCAGTACGACAAACGTGCACGCCACCCCACCCACCAACCAACCAGTCGTCGTCGTCGTCGTCGTCCCGAAATCAAACAAACTCTCAAAAGGCACAGCCCCTGCTGCCAACGGACGCAGGCGCCACGCAGCTCCCTTCCCGCCACACTCGATTCGCAGCGCAACTCACCCGGCACACCGTCAAACGACGGGCTGGGCTCGCCGCATCGCCGCAACCTACACACCTTCCCCGCCACGACGCACAGCCCCACCAGACGCCCGTGCCGCAACGACACTACCGCACTACTCCTCTCGCCCTTGCCATACACGACACAACACGCCAAAAAATGAAAATCCAAATACAAACAAAAACACCGCCCCCACGACCCAAACACATGCACGGCGCGCCAACACACGCGAGGCAAGGCACGCAGCAAACGGCGTCCCCTCCGCGTCGCGCCATCAACCTACACACACAAGGCAACACCAACAACAAACAGCCAGCCAGCCAGCCAGCCAGCCAGCCCCACTCTCACGCCGCAAAAACAGAAAACACACCGAAACCGCCAAACGCCGCACATTCGCGCTTCGCACTCACCACACACCTCTCGGCATCCGTTTCGCACACAACGACGCGACGCACAATACATCATCACGGGCTACGCACGCACACCGCGACCCACTTTTTTACGACGCCCTCGCCAGAGCACACGTGCCCACGCCCACACACAGTCGACACAACGACGCAGCGCGCAGCAGACGCGGCCGCAACACATACCTCCCCGACGACGCGCCAACACCGCCAGCCACTGCTCACTCGCCCAAGCAACCCGTGCACACAACTGCCACACGCGTCCACCACGCCGCCGCCAACCACCCGCCCGCCAGGGGGCGCTCACGTCCGCGACAACAGCGCGGCACCGCCGGACCGGGCCGAACCGAGCCGAGCCGCCGCCTCCTCTCCACTCGGCACGCCACGTCCTGCTTGCAAAACACATGGCTCGTCCCTCTGTACACACAACGCGCCTGCCTGCGGTCGCCGCCGGCATCTATCTACCTGCGCATCGGAGCCAGGCCGGCAAGCCCACACTTAAATAATGCACTTCACCAGCCAAACAAACCCACTCTTCCTTTCTTTGCACAGCGCATGCAACAGCAGCCCCAGGAGCCGGGCCCGCCGCCAGCGTCTCCTCCTCCTCTGGGCACAGCCAGCCAGCCGTTCCCACCGCCCCGCCCCTGCTCTGCAGAACAAGAAAAAACGAAAAAGTACCAACACACGCACCCAAAGCGTAAGCCAGACAAGACCAGCCTCTCCAAGGCCACACACACGCAAAAAAACAAAAAAAAACAAAAACACTACAACAAAATAAAATAAAATGAAAAAGAAAAAGCAAGCTGTCGCCTCGCCCCCGCCCGTCCCCCCACCCCACCACATTCGCCCCCTCCGCTTGTTTTCCTTTCTACAATTTCCCTCTTTTCCACCCAATATCCCGCCGCGGTTTACGGGCACCGGCCGATTTTGCGCCCGCCCACATGTGTGCCTACTCCCCACCACCATTCCCTCCGCAGCCCGCAGCCCGCAGCCCGCAGCCCGCAGCCCGCTTTTCCCCCCTCCCTGCCCACACCACACCACACCACACCACACCACACCACACCACACCACACCACACCACACCGACGGTGCTGACGTCGACACGCACCCAAGACAGGGGCCACGACCGTCTTTTTTCCTGGGCCCATCCCCGCACCGCACCTCCTTCCAATCATCAACGCTGTGGCGCCTGTGTCCGCGCGAGACGCGTGCGCGCCGCCTCTCTCAACATCCGTCCGCCGGCCGGCCCGTTTTTCGGCCCCCAGGCCATCCGTCAACCACCACTGCCCCTGCCCGCCCCGCACCACACCACACACCGCTGCTTGCCCCGGCCGTTGCCACCAAAGGCGCCAACCGCAGCCCGCGCGCGCCAGAAAGAGATGGCAAAACTACAGGGACCCAGCCGACCGACGAAAATCAGAGCAATTGGCCGGGAGGATCAAAAAGAGAGCTCCGAAAACCACCGTAGCGAGGCGTGGGAGGAAACGTTACGAGAAGCAGGAAGGGACCAGGAAAAATTCTGGAAATTTCTTAAAACTCGTAAACTAGACACGAAACATCTACATCTACATGGGGAAGGAACGACCCCACAGACCGAGCTGAAGCACTGGCGGATTCACTAGAAAGGCAATTCCAAGCACCAGAAGCGGTAGATGACGAAACTGATGACCACCAGGAAATGGTACTCAGAAGGGTAAAACCGCATCCTAAGTGCCCCGATCAGAACATCTTTCACAATCCAATAAACGCAGAAACCCCGTATCTTATCACATCACAAACATACACACATCCTAAGAAGGCATCAGGCCCAGATTCCATCAAACCGCAACTACTACATCACCTACCTCCAGCAACTATCAATTATCTATCTAACATCAATATATAATGCTTGCTTCAGACTAAACTACTTGGAAACAGGCCCGAGTCATCACATTACCAAAGCCAAACAAGGACTTATTATTTCCGCAAAACTATAGGCCAACTTCCTTGGAAAGGTTCTCGGAAAGCTCATTCAAACTGAACTGAAGAAATTCAATTCTTAAAGGATAACAACATAATCATCCCACAACAATTCCGATTCCGCGAAGAACACAGCACCACCCACCAGGTGACCAGACTAGTCGAGCACATATGTCAGGCCAGAAACATTAGACACAGTACTGGAGCAGTCCTGCTTGACATTGGAAAAGCATTCGGATAACGCCTTATCTACAAGCTCCACCAGTACAACTGCCCCATCCACATTATTGCTTCTTTTCTCCGCAACAGAGCATTCTATGTCCATGTACCAGGAGCGGCAAGTAACACTAGATCCATAGAGGCTGGAGTCCCGCAAGGCTCAGTGCTGGGGCCCATTCTCTACTCAATATACACAAACAAACAGCTGGGAGGACACTTGTCACTATTTGCAGACGACACTGCAGTCTACCGCAGCAGTTCTAACCTGCAATATAGAGTCACAAAAATAGAGCAACACCTACAATCCATCCAGAAATGGGCTAACCAAAAAAACAATAAACGCGGAGAAAACCCAAGCAATACAATACGATTCACATTCAAAAAGAATACCTCCTAACCTGCATATACGCCTCAGAAATAACAATCTTCCATGGTCAGGCACAATAAAGTATCTAGGCATCAAGCTGGACAAGAGGTTGACATTTAGAGACCATGTTACACACGTTTGTAACAAGGCTGCAGCAGCAATATTCAGACTGTACCCAATCATCAAAGGAAACAGAATAAATATGCGCGCCAAAAAGAAAATCTTCAAAACCGTCATAGGAACCAGCCATCACTTACGGCTCTGAAAAATCTCGTCAATGGCCGCAGACACCAAACATAACAAGAGTAAAAAAGGGTGCAGAACAAATACTTCAGAATTACTGCTGATGCCGGCCGGTACCAGACAAACCGAGACATATACACAAACCATAACATACTCAATCAAAATCCCGGAAATCATCCAAAGAAAAATCCATAAAGTTTTTTTTTTTTTTTTTTTTTGTTTTTTTTCCACCAAACCACGGATTCGAACCACCCACTCATCAGAAATCTGGGACCAAAATCCACCCGACCCAAGAACGACATTTCCCATCACGACAAAACACCACAAACTACAACATACCATGATAAACAAAAATAAAATACAAACACCATAACACTCACTCAAACAAACAAACATCTACACACACCCAAGAGACCCTATCATCCCATCATTTTGTTACCCAACATAATCAGACAGAAGGCAGGGATCAAGGACAGATCCGGTCCTTCGAGTACAGGGGGTAAAAAATACCCATCAGACCAGCTCTCTCTCTCTCTCTCCTCCTCGCTTCTCCGTGCCGACGCTGCCCCGCACACGCGTTCGCGTTCGCGTTCGCGCTCGCGTTCGGCCGACACCACACGACAGGTCTTTGGGGCCCCGCCACTGCGCACACGCACGCCTCCTCCTCTTCCTTAGTTCTTTTTCGCTTTTCTTTTCTCCCCCGCCCCCCGCTCTCACCGCCACATCATCCCGCAACCCTTGGGGCATGTTTCCCAACATCAACGCGCCCCAATTCCACTCTCTGCCCGTGCCGCACTCTCCACTTTGCTTCTCCCCGTCCCCTACACACACGACTACCGAAACCCCGGTTGACACACCTTCTCGTAGGACAGGGGTGCGTGCGTGCGTGCGTGCGTTGTCTTGACGGTGACAGCAACAGCAACGGATCCGTCCATCCCATTCCCCCCCACTCGGTAAAGAACCATGTTCAACCCACACTACACAACAAGGGGGGCACACACGAACGCGAAAGAAAGGGCAGGGCAGGGGCAACTATCTCGTACACATTCTTCCTCAGAACCCACATATCGCATCAACGAACGGCAGGCCAATTGCGGACTCAGCCGTGTCAGGCAAATCCAACCCAACCAACACCTCCCACGGAAACCCTGACACTGATCCAGCAGTACGTCCACATACATCGCCACACCAAATACGGGTGACGAGTGAGCAACAAATGGAACAATACACAACAAGGGCTGACCTAATAAAAACTGCACGTCACGTCATACCTTCCAGACAGACGCAGTTCCGACGGGACGGCGGAACCGTATACGTACCTTTCAGCCACAACAACCGACCGACTGGACACGCCCGCGTCTCCAGCCAGCCAACCACCAGGGCCACACAGCCCGCAAGTTTCAGCGTCAACACTTCTTAACGTACGTTGCAAACTTTTCAAAACATTGCCACACACACACACACACACACACACACACACACCACGAAAAGCGTCAACCTCTCTCACACTGGATACACTCAACACTTTTTGTCGGCGGAGCTTGAGGGCCAACGGTTGACACACCCCCACCGGCCACACAGGTTTCCCTTTGAAAATTGCAGTGACGGAGGAGACGCGGCATTACGAGAGGGTTGTTTCCGAGAGCGCGAGCTGGACGGAGCTGCGGCGCCGCCGCCGCCGCCGCCGCCGAGGGGTAATGAACGCACGCGATGCCGCATGACAGCCCATCACCCAAAGTTTCACCCACAACTGCACAGGTCGCACCCCCTTTTCGCGCCATACTAGTGTCGATCGTCAATTACAGCTGACGGTGTTCGCATTTGCCACTTGACGAGAGGGGGGGGGGGGGGGGGGGAAAAGAAAACAAACATCTGACACGCCATGTGTTTCTCTCTCTCTCTGTTACATCTAGGTCATTCGGCAGCCACTGTAAAAAAAAAAAAAAAAAAAAAAAAAAAAAAAAAAAAAATATTTTTACGACATGGTTGGGTAAGTGATTTAAAGACAACAATTGTGGGTCACACACCATAGACCATTTCGATAGTGTTCTTGTTCTTCTCTTTTTCCTTTTTTTATCGCTCAATTGAAATCAAACCTGGGGATGATGCAATGCTGCGATATGGCACAACCGTCGTCCATTGTACACAACTCGGGAACAAAAAGAAACCAATTCAGGGAACGTTCGTTCCTTCACAACGTTTCTTTCAACGCACTTGGTCTTTACCATCCTGTATATTCAACACACATTTCCTTTCATCAAACTAGGGCATTTCCATAACAGTATTTGCAATACTGCTTCTTCGACGTCATTTCACCATCTTAACTAGAGACAAACAAACAAGAAAATAGCAAAACAGCCTTGAGAACCCCGTCCACCAAATTTCAGTTAGCACGGCATCCAAGATTCTTTTCCGGGGAGTGCAGTGCAGCTGACGCTGCTCAGACCATATACCGTCGCCAGTCTCACTCAACTCTTGCGCATTCCATTCTACGCTACGTGACTATGCAAAAATGAATGAATCAAACCCGCCCAGAGAGCGTCTTGTGCGAGGGGACACACGATATAGAGAACAACAAAACACACAGGGGACACCACCACAGTTGGAGAGAACGTTTCCACCACGGCAGCCGCGCCGTTACGCGCTTTTTTTTTTTCCTCCCCCCCACTGCACACCTCCGACACCACGGGAACGTTCACCGTCCCGTTGCCCTACACTGGCGTTTCTTTTCAACCCCCCACCCTATTCCTCGCTCCCCGGACATTCGACCGATCACAAAGTGCAACCTCTCGTTACCGTCGGGTGCCCCTCTTCATCCCCGGGGCGCCAACAACAAAACAAAAACACCACCGACGCCGTCGTCTCGCGTCACCTCACTCAACTGAGCGGAAAATACACGTACATCCAGAATGACGACACCGCCTCCAGACGTCAGACGTCAGGTCGAAAGAGGGCACCGTACGTCGTGGCGCGTGGTCTCCTAACTCACCTCGCGCGTACAAATACAATGCAATGCGTGTCTCCTCACGTTCACACACACCTCCACGCTCCACTTTTACGTCGCCCAACCAACCAACTACTAACTTAACCCACCCGCTCGGCGTAGAAGCAGCTGTAGGCGGCAACGTGTTTCTCACCCTCGCCACCAACGGTGTGACATCCGACAATCGCGGTTTGCTTTCCGTTCCACACCTCCGGCCATACCATACAAAGGGGACAAAAAAAAAAAAAAAAATATATATATCAAACAAGCCAACTCCAGCGATCCGCCCCCCTAACACCAACACGTCTCGAAACACCCACGCCCACGACCCGGCTGTGGCCTAAAGTGCGTATCCCAACGTCACACCAAAACCAAAGGCGCCGGCGCCGCACCACACCACACCACAAGCTACAGCTACAGCTGTGCCGCCCGTCCACCCGCTCACAACAACAACAACAACAACAACAACAATTCCGCCCTTCCCGCAAAGGCATTTTGGTGGCCCTGAAAAGGGCCGTTTTTTCTTTTCTTCGCCGCGCCGCGGACGAGCCTCCTATTTCCAAGAGCCACCTCCTTACTTGGAGCTCGTGTACTTGGTCACCGCCTTCGTGCCCTCGCTCACCGCGTGCTTGGCCAGCTCGCCAGGCAGCAAGAGCCGCACAGCGGTCTGGATCTCGCGGGACGTGATGGTCGAGCGCTTGTTGTAGTGCGCCAGGCGAGAAGCCTCGGCCGCAATGCGCTCGAAAATGTCGTTCACGAAGCTGTTCATGATGCTCATCGCCTTCGAAGAGATGCCCGTGTCAGGGTGCACCTGCTTCAGCACCTTGTAGATGTAGATGGCATAGCTCTCCTTCCTCTTGCGCTTCTTCTTCTTGTCGCCCTTCGAAATGTTCTTCTGCGCCTTGCCAGCCTTCTTGGCGGCTTTCCCGCTAGTCTTGGGCGGCATCACGAACAAACAGGCAGGCAGGCAGGCAGGCAGGCAGGCAGGCAGGCACGCGCAGTCAGTCAGTCAGTCAGGCGCTCCGCTCCAGTCAGCGTCTCCCCACACAGTGGCACCCGCCGGACATGAGATGGCTGGGTTTGCACCCATGCTAGTTCTGGAGAGCCAGCGTTCTTTCAACGCTCTGTCTCACGAAATGATCCTGTGGGTTCGTATGTGGCTTGTGTGCAGTAATGGCTTGGGGATTTTCCCCCCGGGTGGATGGCGTTAGTGATGATGATGATAGAGGTGGAGATGAGTATCCTGTTTCATGAGGATGAGAAGATGGTTACCGCCTGTAGTGGCGATGGAGTGTGTTGATAGGAGCTCTGAGTTGAGGGTGAGGGTTCCGTCCCAGTGTATTGATGAGCTGGTACGGTGATGAATGAGATGATGCGTAGAATGTTTGTGATTTTTGTTTGATTATGTGATAGAAAGAGGGTTGCCCTAGCATTGCCCTGATTTCCTCATTGCTAGTCAGTCTTGGTACGTCTGCAATAATTCTTAGGGTTTTATTTTGGACGACCTCCAATTGGGCTAGATTAGTGTCTGCTGCCATGCTCCACACTTCAGAGCCGTAGAGGATGACAGGCAGGACTATTGTTTTCCAGATTCTGAGCTTTGCTGATATGGACAATCCCATTCCCTTTAATAATGGGTATAGTTGGTAGAGCCGGGCGGAGCCTTTGTTCCTAGCCTCTCTTATGTGATGCTTGAATGTTAGGTTTTTGTCCAATTTTAGTCCTAAGTATGTGATTTCATTTTTCCATGGGAGTATTTGTTCATTGTAAGTGATGTTTATTATGGGTTTCTTGATTTTATGAGAAAATAGGATTGTTTGACATTTGTCAGCATTTATTTTTATTTTCCAGATGTTGCACCAGTTTGCAACTTTGTTGAGATGTCGTTGTAGGCTGTAGGCTAGGTAATTAATGTTTCTGCCACTGAGATAGAGTGCTGTGTCATCAGCATATAAGGCTATGTTGCCACCCGGCTCTTTCGGGATGTCATTTGTATACAGAAGATATAGGAGGGGGCCAAGCACAGATCCCTGTGGGACACCTGCTTCTATGAGTTTCATGCCACTTTTTGCCTTTTCTATGTATGAGTAAAATTTCCTGTCAGAGAGGAAAGACTGAATGATTTTCAGCAGGTGGAGAGGGCAGTTGAGTTTGGAGATCTTATATAGCAAGCCGTCATGCCAAACACGATCAAAAGCCTTTTCAATATCCAAGAAAATAGCTGCGGTGCTGTTGCCCTGGCTCTTCTCCGTGCAGACATGCTCCACCAGGCGAATGGCTTGCTGTACAGTGCTATGTCCAGCACGAAAACCAAATTGTTCAGGGATGATGATGTTGTTTATGGATAGAAACTGGAGTAGGGAGTTTTGTATAAGAATTTCGAGAAGTTTGGAGAGATGACATAGTAGGGAGATAGGGCGGTGGTTTTGCGGGAATAACTGATCTTTATTGGGCTTTGGAATGGAAATAACTTTTGCAACCTTCCAGGCTGAAGGGAAGTATTGTATGGAGAGGCAACTGTTTAGGATGGCTGTAAGGTGAGAGATAGCAGGTTGAGGAAGGTTTCTAAGAAAGGGGGGTTTGATGTTATCGGGACCGGGGGCTTTTGCATTGCCGATTCGCCTGATGAGAACAGAGACTGCACGTTCAGTGGTCGGCACAAAGTTGGTGACTGGTCTGGCACGAAGTGTCCGATGTAGGTGACGCTCAACTCTGCGCTCCAGGGCTTCTGCTTCTTCCTCGTCTTCATCGATTATATTCTCTTGGAACTGCAGCTCGAGCGTGTTTGCCATGGCGGTTGCTTTGTCGTGTGGGGTATAGACTAAACCGTTTTGCCCATGAAGTGGTCTGCTGGCTTTTTGGGGTTGTCGTCTGGATCTGATGATTCCCCAGAATTTTTCGGGATTTTGCTCTGCTGTTTGCAGGCTTTGTTCCCATCTAGCACTTCGTAGCAGTTTAAGTCTGGTCTGGATTTCCCTGGCCATCCTAAACATGCGTCTCCTGTCTTGGGGGTCACGAAAAGTTTGCCATCTCTTGCGCGTTCTGTTCTTGTCCGTAATTAGTTGCGCAAGGTCTGGGGGCAGGTTGCTCCGTCCGCTGTTGTGCGTTATTTTGATGGTTGATGCTTCCCCACACGTCGTGATGATTTGGGTTAATTCTGCTATAGCCTGGTCGATTTCTTCTGGGGTCTGCATGTCAGGAGCCTGGTCAGGTATGTGTAGAGTGACCAGTTCCTTGTACCTCGCCCAATTTGTGTTGTAAGTTGTAATTATTCTGTTACTTGGAATGTCTTGGTCACCCTGAAATCTTAGAATAACAGGGCTATGGTCTGAATTTAGGCTGTTGATTACCTCTGTCGTTGTGTTGAGGTTAACGTTTTTTAAGAGGAATATGTCCAATTTGTCAGGCAGGCACCTGGAGTCATAGGGAACATGAGTAGGCTCATCAGTTGAGACAACCCTTACTGCTGGATGGTTATCAAGGTATCTCAGTAGTTTGTTGCCACTTGTGTTTGTAGCACGACATCCCCATGCCCTGTGCTTGGCATTCAGGTCCC
This sequence comes from Schistocerca gregaria, assembly GCF_023897955.1. Lineage (NCBI taxonomy): Eukaryota > Metazoa > Arthropoda > Insecta > Orthoptera > Acrididae > Schistocerca > Schistocerca gregaria. The sequence goes on from NW_026061922.1 coordinate 66,715, forward strand.
CTCCTATTATGGTTCTGTGGTTTATGTCCAAGAGATCGTCCAGGTCACTGGGAAACAGTCTGGCTTGGGGTGGGTGGTATGCCGCCACCAGAAGTGTGGGGTGGTTGTTAAGAATAACTTCGACTGCTGTTGCCTCTGTGTTTATGAGTGGTGGCGTTTGTATTACCCTGTGGCATATTCGATTTTTAATGAGAATGGCTGTACCGCCACCTGGTCTGTTAGGGCGGTCATTTCTGGCCAACACATAATTTCGGACTCGAAAGCTCTCATCAGGGGTTAGGTGGGTCTCGTTTAGGAGTGCCACATCCACCCCATGGTCATCGAGGAACATCTCGAGCTCGAATCGATCGTGGGAAACACCGTCAGCGTTCCAGATGGCGATAGTGATGTGCTGGTTTTCATTTGCCATTTAGGAGCAGGGGCAAGATGTTTGTGATAATTAGTGTCACTTTACTGAGAAGATCTGGGGCTGCTAAGAACTGATTGATAATCTGTGTGATTTTGGTAACAAAATTTTGAGGGAGAAGGTTTTTGACAAACTGCCAGATTTGTGATAAAATTTGAGGTGTTTGTACCTGTGAGTCCTCTGTGATGCTTTGCTGGGCAGTGGTGTTGTCACTGGCGATGTTGGTTTGAATTGTCACCGCAGGAGCAGTTGGGGGCTCTGTGGCGGTTGCCATTGAATGACTGGCTAGTGGGGGAGCAGCCTCAGTCGCTGCAGAGGTTGAGGGGAGAGGTGTCGCACTTGTCTGTTCCTCTAGAACACAGGTGCTGGGGGGAGGTGCGGCTAGCGGCGGATGCAGAGTCACCTTGGAGGGCAGGATTCTGCCAGGTTGTTGTTTCGGGATTGTGGGCTTTGGTTTAGGGGAGTTTGGTGGGGTGCGCCCTGTTCTCACTATTTCGGCGAGCGTGGGCTGTGCTTGGGGCGGAGATCGCTCCGGTGGTGGGGAACAGGATGCAACTGCATCCTGTGGTGTTGAGGGAGTTTCTAATGTATTTGTTCCCACCTGAGTTTGTTTTGGTGGAGGGGAGGAGTGTGGTGTATCCGCAGGTGGTGGCGGGGGTGGTTTTGTTGCCGCTGCTGTTCGCGGCGTGGTGGTTGGTGGGACATGTCTGCTGGTTGGGGGTGCTCGTCTTCGTTCCCAGGCCTGGACGATCCGCACTCGCTCTGAGCAGCCCCTGAAGGAGGCTGGATGGTTGCCCCCGCAGTTTGCGCACGTTGCTGGCGCGTCGGGCTTTTTAGTGCAGGCCCCAGAAAGGTGTGGCCCGGCGCATTTCACGCAGCGGGGTCTAAGTTCACACTGAGACGCCCCATGCCCAAAGCGTTGACATAGGTAACATTGCGTCGGACCGTTTGGTCTTTTGTATAGCTCCACCGTGACCTGCATGTGTAGCAGCTGTGTAACTTTGAATATTTTGCGGGCCTCAGCAGTGTTCAGGAGATTCACTTGAAAATTGGCCGTTTTTATTCTGGGAGCCGAGACTGTTTCGCCGTATTCGTTTACAATGGTCTGCGGTTTCGTTTGCTGAAACACGTCCTGCACTTGAAACCCTTTCTCAATTAGGGCGTTTTTGACATCGTCTGTGGTCCAGTATGGAGTGAGCTTTTTAATGACGACCTTAAGTGTCCCCTTCGGGTCGTCACTGTATGTGAAGAATTCGATCTTCCGTTTTCGAAATTCTTCTTTGAGGAAATGGAAGTCCTCGGGATTTGTTGCCTGGTATACGATGCTGTCACCCTTGTAGGATGTGCTTAGTGCTCCTTTCAGCTTCCCTTGTATCTGACCGATGAGGGTAGTGTACCCTTTGGTCTCAAAAACTGTTATCGGGGGCACCCTTCTGCCTCTGGGCTGGCGCTGAGTTTGTGTCATTGCTGGGGGCACCGTTGTGTTTTGAGCGCCTTGCACCGTTCCGACGCCTGCAACTTGATTTTGCTTTTGATTATTGGACGCATCTGCGGTCGCAGTTGAGTGATCCACCTGCTTTTGTTGATGTTGCTTCTGCTGGTCTAGTGGTGGTTGTCGTACTTTTGCGTCTTGCGCATTTGAAACCACGCTCTGGTTTTCGCGCGCCCGGAGTTTCTCCGCGGCTGCGGGTTGCGGAGGCTGCCCAGAGTTGATCTTACGTAGCCTTTCGCTACGTCTGACTTCAGGGTCGGTCAATGAGGAGACCGAGCCCGAGTCGCTGTCTGTGGCTATGACAAGCTGGTCAGAGTCACAGCTAGTGTCTGACGAGGAAGGTGATGAGGGGGGATGAATTGAAGTATGTGAATGTGATGATGACGATGGTGGAAGTGAACTGTCGTGTGGCTGCACTCCATGAGGGACGCTGACAGAGGTTGGATCACGTGTGTCCGCCATGGCGGGCACCTACTCGCTGTTATAAGGTTTCAGATAGGGAAGCCTATATTTCGACAATTTCCGCGCCAGTGGAAAAATTTCCCTACACCTAGCAGGCGCGGGATACCACCAAGGGCCTCACAGTCAGTCTGTTTGACTATGTGGCTCGGCGGGTCCCTGGACTGCAGCTTCCCTAACACCTATGGCACAGAAATTCTCGAACAATTTCGACTATTTATATTCACCTACTCGAGGCGTGATGTTCCTCTTTCTTCACGGTCTATCCCATGTCAGAGCGAGCGCCCACGTGGTCTAGAGCCCCGTCCGCGCCGAGTGTGCAAGACGACTTTTGCTTTTCAGAAACGACAATTTTGCTTTTTACCGATAACGCACACCCGACCACGTCCGGAAATCCAGAACACAGCGCGGACCGCCAGCACCGACGACACGACCAAGCACGAAGCTATTGCGCGAGCACGCAAGGCGGCGACCAAGCACACGAGAAGCAAGCAACGAGGCGAGCTCTGCACAAAGGCGGCGAGAGCGCGCGGTGGGTATTTCCAGGGCTGGGAGCACAATAGCGGCGCGGAGCACAGGTAGACGCACGTCCGTCCGCTTCGCAGTCCCACCTCGGAATGGCCTGGCCTGGCTGGCACCCGCCGCACGCCGCCGCCGCACCTTTACCAGCTCGCCCTGCTGCGGCCGCCGACCAATGGGGCGCGCGCGCAACCGGCCGCCGCACCCGAGCCCATAAAGGACCCCCACCCCGCCGGCGCCGGCACGCACTCCGCTGCTCGACTCGCTGCGGCTCGCACCGTTTGGGGCGTTGTGCTTTTTCTTTCTCGCTTCTTTCCAAACTAGCCCATCGCCATGTCCGGACGCGGAAAGGGAGGCAAAGTCAAGGGCAAGTCAAAGTCCCGCTCAAGCAGGGCTGGGCTCCAGTTCCCGGTCGGCAGAATCCACCGCCTCCTGCGCAAGGGAAACTACGCCGAGCGCGTCGGCGCCGGGGCGCCCGTCTACCTCGCCGCCGTCATGGAGTACCTCGCGGCTGAGGTGCTCGAGCTGGCCGGAAACGCGGCCCGCGACAACAAGAAGACGCGCATCATCCCGCGCCACCTGCAGCTCGCCATACGCAACGACGAGGAGCTCAACAAGCTCTTGTCGGGCGTCACCATCGCACAGGGAGGTGTCCTGCCCAACATCCAGGCCGTCCTGCTGCCAAAGAAGACCGAGAAGAAGGCCTAAAAGAGAGACAGCGCAATCGGCAACCGCCGCGTGCTCCCTTGGCACGCAGCGCGCCATTTGCCGCCTCGGCTCAAAAAACAAAACACAATCGGCCCTTTTCAGGGCCACCACACAAACCTACGTCCAAAGCAGAATTCCAGTCGTTCGTCGCACCACTTTTCTCTCTCTCTCTCTCTCTCTCTCTCTCTCTCTCTCTCTCTCTGTGTACGGTTTTTTTTTCCTTCTTACACACACAGGCGCCGCCATCTTGTACACACGTACTTGGCCACCTCCTCCACTCAACTCCACGCACGCACAGTCTCGCGACCATTAACCAGCACACGTGGCGCACAACAACACACCTCAAAAATAACCCCTCGGCGCTCAGCCGCGCCGCAACACACAGCCCATCCACCGACAAGAAGCATACAAGCAAAGAGGGAGGGGAAGGAAGGAAGGAAGGAAGGAGCTCACACAACGCAAGGGCACGCTTCCTTCCCTCCCAACCGCACCGCACACCACGTCAAAAAAAACTCCAAACAAAACTAAAAGGCCAAGTAGACTAAAAAGGAAAAGAAAAACCAGCAACACAGACTCTTTCGCACTTTTCAACTTCCGAACACTGTGGTGGCCCTGAAAAGGGCCGTTTTTCAATCTATCTCTCTTTCCTTCCTTCGGTCTCACACCGCCTAACCGCCGAAACCGTACAGGGTGCGCCCCTGCCTCTTCAGGGCGTACACCACGTCCATGGCCGTCACAGTCTTGCGCTTGGCGTGCTCAGTGTACGTCACCGCGTCGCGGATCACGTTCTCCAGGAACACCTTCAGCACTCCGCGCGTCTCCTCGTAGATCAGACCAGAGATGCGCTTCACGCCGCCCCTGCGCGCCAGGCGGCGGATCGCGGGCTTCGTGATGCCCTGGATGTTGTCGCGCAACACCTTGCGGTGCCGCTTGGCGCCACCCTTGCCGAGCCCCTTTCCTCCCTTGCCGCGGCCTGTCATTCTTCTTCTTCAAGCGTCTCAACCACAATAATATAAAAAACAGAAAGCAAGGCAAGCTCCTCACCCGGCGCTAGCGAGTCGGCTACGGTTGTGGCGCCCAGCGCGCGCGCCGCCCCCCTATATAGACTCTGGGGCCCCGCGGCCCGCCCTCCCCTCCCCCCACCACCGCGCACCGAGGGCATATAAGCGCAGCACCCGGGGCGCGCGGGCCCGTTGTCAAGGCAGCACCGGACGCCGTCGCGCACGCATATCCTCCACGCCGCATCCGCATCCGCAGTAGCCATGGCCCGGACAAAGCAAACGGCCCGCAAGTCCACCGGCGGAAAGGCGCCGCGCAAACAGCTCGCCACCAAGGCGGCGAGGAAGAGCGCGCCCGCCACCGGCGGCGTCAAGAAGCCCCACCGCTACAGGCCGGGCACCGTCGCCCTGCGAGAAATCAGGCGCTACCAGAAGAGCACAGAGCTGCTCATCCGCAAGCTGCCATTCCAGCGCCTAGTGCGCGAGATCGCCCAGGACTTCAAGACCGACCTGCGCTTCCAGAGCTCCGCAGTCATGGCCCTGCAGGAGGCCAGCGAGGCCTACCTCGTCGGCCTCTTCGAAGACACCAACCTGTGCGCAATCCACGCCAAGCGAGTCACCATCATGCCCAAGGACATCCAGCTCGCGCGCCGCATCCGCGGCGAGCGCGCCTAAACCCGCACACCGCCAAACAAACAAAACGGCCCTTTTCAGGGCCACTAACGTCTCTCCGTCGCGAGCAAAACTTTGTCGGTCGCAACGACTAGTTCCCCACTCACTCTCCAGTCCAGTCGTCCCACCCCCGGCCCGGCCCGGCGCCGCCGTTTCCAAAAAAAAGAAAAAAGCACCGCACCGGCCGAACCAAGTCGCAAGCGTCAATAGCGCCACCCACACAGGCCACGGCACAAAACGTGACGCCCGGAAAGCAAAGCAAAGCAAAAAAGACTATTCCAAAACCACCACCAAGACAAACAAACAAACAAACGCGGCGCAAAATAAATAGGTAAAAAATAATAAAAGTAAAATACACTTTGTGTAACACCAACCGCGGCGCCGCCGCCCACGCCCGCCAACGACCCCACAATCCAACCACCATCCACACATGAAACAAACAAACGCCAGCAAGCAAGACAGACAGACAGACAACAAGGCAACCGACCGACCACGACACGACACGACAATCAACACCTTCCCGACGTGCTTTGATGGCCCTGAGAAGGGCCGTTTTTGTTTTTGTCCGGGACCGCGCGACAGCCTCTGGTTGCGCGCCGGCCTCCAGGCGACGGTGTCAACCGCCAACCCTTCCCTGCCCTTTTTACTTCTTCTTCTTGGGCGAAGCCTTCGCCTTAGACGGCGTCGCCGTCGCCTTCTTCGGGCGCGGCGCCTTCGGCTTCTTCGTCGGAACCTTGGCGGCCTTCTTCGCCTTCGACGGCGACTTGGCCTTGGCCGGCTTGGCCGCAGCCGCCTTCTTCGCACCCGCGGGAGCGGCCGACGCCGCAGACGCCTTCTTGGCGGCGCCCGCCTTCCGACCGGTCGCCGCCTTCACGCCGCCAGCCTTCTTTGCGCCGGCCGCACGGGCCCCCTTCTTCTCCTTGCTGGCCGGAGCGGCGCGCTTCTTCTTCGCACCACCGCCGCCACCACGAGCCTTGCCGCCCTCGGCCGCCCCGCCGCCGGCGCCGGCAAGCTTGAAAGAGCCCGACGCGCCCTTCCCCTTCGTCTGCACCAGCTCGCCAGCCACGACGGCCGACTTGAGGTACTTCTTGATAAAGGGCGCCAGCTTCTCCGCGTCCAGCTTGTAGTGCGCGGCAATGTACTTCTTGATCGCCTGCAGCGACGACCCGCCGCGCTCCTTCAGACTCTTGATGGCGGCCGTCACCATCTCAGAGGTGCGCGGGTGCGCAGGCTTGGCGCGCGGCTTCTTCGCAGACGACGCAGACTTGGCCTTCTTCGTAGTGCCGGTGGCGGCGGGTGCCGCGGCAGTCTCGTTCGTAGCCGCCTGGTCTGCCATCTTTTGCCTGTTCTCTTTTCTTTTTTCCCCTTGCTTTCGCTTCCTTCTCTCCTTCGACGACGCACAACAGCGAGGGGCGCGCAGCAGAGAATAGCCGCGCACGCGCCTGGCCCAGCCAGTGTCGCGGGCGGGCGCGGACGGCCGAGAGAGCGGCCGCCACTCGGCGCGCCGCCGCGCCGCCGCGCCGCGCCTCCCGCGCTTGCTACCGCCCAACGTCCGACAGCCTGCGCGGAGCAGCCCCCAACCTGCGCCGCAACCACCCGCGCCATTCAAACCACCGAGGATGGGGCTACACACACCGACACCACGGTCGCCAACCAGTCGCCGCGGCGGCGCCGCAAACCACGGCCAAACTGCAGCCACCGCGCGCCACAGCCTGGGTCGGCCCGCCGAGAATCGCCGCCCCCGCCCAAATGCCGCCCCCACAGCCCCAGCCGACGACCCGCCACAATGGCCAAACCTTCGTCAAAACTCCCACACCGTCGCCGCGGCAGCCCGGCCACCGCGGCCGGCGCCACAGCCACACGAGCCGAGTCGTGCGGCGATGACGGCCGTGCACAAACGCACCTCCGCCGCCCCATCGCCTTCCGCCGTTTTCCCGATCGGCCCGCAGCCGTCGGGCCACGGCCGCGGGCCGTCCTCCTCCTCTCGCCTCGCCCGCCAACACCCACAGCCCTTCCAACACATTTTTTTTTTCTTTTTTCTTTTTTTTTTTCTACTTTTTTACGATCGCCGCCTGCGCAACATGGCACCGGCCGACGGAGCGCCAACCCCCCCGCCACAGGCGAAAACAAGACAACGATAAACAAACAAACAAAATAAATTACCAGCCAGCCCCAACTACAGACACACCGAATCTGCCCTCACAGCCGACCTTACACGCCTCAACGTCAAAACAAAGGTGGTTTCTTTCTTTCAACGGTTACCTTACCTTAGGTTACGTCAGGTTAGGCTAAGAAGGCGTCAGGGTTAGGTTAAGCGTTGACGTGACGTCACGTCTTAACGTAGGCGTTAAGCTAAGGTTGCGGTCACGTACGTTAGGTTAAGGCGACTTGGGGGTTGGCCTAAGGGCTTACGTTAGGTTACGTTAGTTTAGGTGGCTGCGTTAACGGCTTAAAGAAGTTTAGGAGGTTAAGGCGTCGAGGCGGCCGCACCCCCTTAGCTGCTGCGGCTCGGCCACGCCACGCCACGCCACGCCACGCTTTGGGGTTTCATAAGGTCGCGCGGCGGGTCGTCGGCACGCCGCAAAGGACAAAACTGCAAGACGACGTCGAAAAACAAACAACAGGTAAAAAATAAATAAGTAAAAATAAACGACGCCGACAGGCGGGGATCAGCAGAACGAGCAGATTCCGGAGAGCGAACGAGACACACACGCACGCACGCACACACACACACACACACACAAACCCCCCCGAGCCGAGAGAGCACAGCACCACCACGTGTCGGCCTCCGCTCACCCGACTCGGCTGGGCTGGGCTGGGCTGGGCTGGGCTGGGCTGGCGGCCGGGCCGGATGCACGTGCACGTACACGTACGGCTACAGCCACTACCCGTACACAGCCGCTCTTCACGCAACACCAGCCAAATGGCGCGCCCGCGGCTCGTCGCGGTCGCAACGCCACGCCGGCACACTTTCGGCACCACCGTCTTCGCGCGCACCGCAAACAAAAACGCAGCCGACACACACAGAAAAAAAAAAAAAACAACACAGAGCGCGAGAGACGGGCGGCGGCGCACCTTTCGCCAGCCGGCAGGCAATCGACTCGCCCAGTACGACAAACGTGCACGCCACCCCACCCACCAACCAACCAGTCGTCGTCGTCGTCGTCGTCCCGAAATCAAACAAACTCTCAAAAGGCACAGCCCCTGCTGCCAACGGACGCAGGCGCCACGCAGCTCCCTTCCCGCCACACTCGATTCGCAGCGCAACTCACCCGGCACACCGTCAAACGACGGGCTGGGCTCGCCGCATCGCCGCAACCTACACACCTTCCCCGCCACGACGCACAGCCCCACCAGACGCCCGTGCCGCAACGACACTACCGCACTACTCCTCTCGCCCTTGCCATACACGACACAACACGCCAAAAAATGAAAATCCAAATACAAACAAAAACACCGCCCCCACGACCCAAACACATGCACGGCGCGCCAACACACGCGAGGCAAGGCACGCAGCAAACGGCGTCCCCTCCGCGTCGCGCCATCAACCTACACACACAAGGCAACACCAACAACAAACAGCCAGCCAGCCAGCCAGCCAGCCAGCCCCACTCTCACGCCGCAAAAACAGAAAACACACCGAAACCGCCAAACGCCGCACATTCGCGCTTCGCACTCACCACACACCTCTCGGCATCCGTTTCGCACACAACGACGCGACGCACAATACATCATCACGGGCTACGCACGCACACCGCGACCCACTTTTTTACGACGCCCTCGCCAGAGCACACGTGCCCACGCCCACACACAGTCGACACAACGACGCAGCGCGCAGCAGACGCGGCCGCAACACATACCTCCCCGACGACGCGCCAACACCGCCAGCCACTGCTCACTCGCCCAAGCAACCCGTGCACACAACTGCCACACGCGTCCACCACGCCGCCGCCAACCACCCGCCCGCCAGGGGGCGCTCACGTCCGCGACAACAGCGCGGCACCGCCGGACCGGGCCGAACCGAGCCGAGCCGCCGCCTCCTCTCCACTCGGCACGCCACGTCCTGCTTGCAAAACACATGGCTCGTCCCTCTGTACACACAACGCGCCTGCCTGCGGTCGCCGCCGGCATCTATCTACCTGCGCATCGGAGCCAGGCCGGCAAGCCCACACTTAAATAATGCACTTCACCAGCCAAACAAACCCACTCTTCCTTTCTTTGCACAGCGCATGCAACAGCAGCCCCAGGAGCCGGGCCCGCCGCCAGCGTCTCCTCCTCCTCTGGGCACAGCCAGCCAGCCGTTCCCACCGCCCCGCCCCTGCTCTGCAGAACAAGAAAAAACGAAAAAGTACCAACACACGCACCCAAAGCGTAAGCCAGACAAGACCAGCCTCTCCAAGGCCACACACACGCAAAAAAACAAAAAAAAACAAAAACACTACAACAAAATAAAATAAAATGAAAAAGAAAAAGCAAGCTGTCGCCTCGCCCCCGCCCGTCCCCCCACCCCACCACATTCGCCCCCTCCGCTTGTTTTCCTTTCTACAATTTCCCTCTTTTCCACCCAATATCCCGCCGCGGTTTACGGGCACCGGCCGATTTTGCGCCCGCCCACATGTGTGCCTACTCCCCACCACCATTCCCTCCGCAGCCCGCAGCCCGCAGCCCGCAGCCCGCAGCCCGCTTTTCCCCCCTCCCTGCCCACACCACACCACACCACACCACACCACACCACACCACACCACACCACACCACACCGACGGTGCTGACGTCGACACGCACCCAAGACAGGGGCCACGACCGTCTTTTTTCCTGGGCCCATCCCCGCACCGCACCTCCTTCCAATCATCAACGCTGTGGCGCCTGTGTCCGCGCGAGACGCGTGCGCGCCGCCTCTCTCAACATCCGTCCGCCGGCCGGCCCGTTTTTCGGCCCCCAGGCCATCCGTCAACCACCACTGCCCCTGCCCGCCCCGCACCACACCACACACCGCTGCTTGCCCCGGCCGTTGCCACCAAAGGCGCCAACCGCAGCCCGCGCGCGCCAGAAAGAGATGGCAAAACTACAGGGACCCAGCCGACCGACGAAAATCAGAGCAATTGGCCGGGAGGATCAAAAAGAGAGCTCCGAAAACCACCGTAGCGAGGCGTGGGAGGAAACGTTACGAGAAGCAGGAAGGGACCAGGAAAAATTCTGGAAATTTCTTAAAACTCGTAAACTAGACACGAAACATCTACATCTACATGGGGAAGGAACGACCCCACAGACCGAGCTGAAGCACTGGCGGATTCACTAGAAAGGCAATTCCAAGCACCAGAAGCGGTAGATGACGAAACTGATGACCACCAGGAAATGGTACTCAGAAGGGTAAAACCGCATCCTAAGTGCCCCGATCAGAACATCTTTCACAATCCAATAAACGCAGAAACCCCGTATCTTATCACATCACAAACATACACACATCCTAAGAAGGCATCAGGCCCAGATTCCATCAAACCGCAACTACTACATCACCTACCTCCAGCAACTATCAATTATCTATCTAACATCAATATATAATGCTTGCTTCAGACTAAACTACTTGGAAACAGGCCCGAGTCATCACATTACCAAAGCCAAACAAGGACTTATTATTTCCGCAAAACTATAGGCCAACTTCCTTGGAAAGGTTCTCGGAAAGCTCATTCAAACTGAACTGAAGAAATTCAATTCTTAAAGGATAACAACATAATCATCCCACAACAATTCCGATTCCGCGAAGAACACAGCACCACCCACCAGGTGACCAGACTAGTCGAGCACATATGTCAGGCCAGAAACATTAGACACAGTACTGGAGCAGTCCTGCTTGACATTGGAAAAGCATTCGGATAACGCCTTATCTACAAGCTCCACCAGTACAACTGCCCCATCCACATTATTGCTTCTTTTCTCCGCAACAGAGCATTCTATGTCCATGTACCAGGAGCGGCAAGTAACACTAGATCCATAGAGGCTGGAGTCCCGCAAGGCTCAGTGCTGGGGCCCATTCTCTACTCAATATACACAAACAAACAGCTGGGAGGACACTTGTCACTATTTGCAGACGACACTGCAGTCTACCGCAGCAGTTCTAACCTGCAATATAGAGTCACAAAAATAGAGCAACACCTACAATCCATCCAGAAATGGGCTAACCAAAAAAACAATAAACGCGGAGAAAACCCAAGCAATACAATACGATTCACATTCAAAAAGAATACCTCCTAACCTGCATATACGCCTCAGAAATAACAATCTTCCATGGTCAGGCACAATAAAGTATCTAGGCATCAAGCTGGACAAGAGGTTGACATTTAGAGACCATGTTACACACGTTTGTAACAAGGCTGCAGCAGCAATATTCAGACTGTACCCAATCATCAAAGGAAACAGAATAAATATGCGCGCCAAAAAGAAAATCTTCAAAACCGTCATAGGAACCAGCCATCACTTACGGCTCTGAAAAATCTCGTCAATGGCCGCAGACACCAAACATAACAAGAGTAAAAAAGGGTGCAGAACAAATACTTCAGAATTACTGCTGATGCCGGCCGGTACCAGACAAACCGAGACATATACACAAACCATAACATACTCAATCAAAATCCCGGAAATCATCCAAAGAAAAATCCATAAAGTTTTTTTTTTTTTTTTTTTTTGTTTTTTTTCCACCAAACCACGGATTCGAACCACCCACTCATCAGAAATCTGGGACCAAAATCCACCCGACCCAAGAACGACATTTCCCATCACGACAAAACACCACAAACTACAACATACCATGATAAACAAAAATAAAATACAAACACCATAACACTCACTCAAACAAACAAACATCTACACACACCCAAGAGACCCTATCATCCCATCATTTTGTTACCCAACATAATCAGACAGAAGGCAGGGATCAAGGACAGATCCGGTCCTTCGAGTACAGGGGGTAAAAAATACCCATCAGACCAGCTCTCTCTCTCTCTCTCCTCCTCGCTTCTCCGTGCCGACGCTGCCCCGCACACGCGTTCGCGTTCGCGTTCGCGCTCGCGTTCGGCCGACACCACACGACAGGTCTTTGGGGCCCCGCCACTGCGCACACGCACGCCTCCTCCTCTTCCTTAGTTCTTTTTCGCTTTTCTTTTCTCCCCCGCCCCCCGCTCTCACCGCCACATCATCCCGCAACCCTTGGGGCATGTTTCCCAACATCAACGCGCCCCAATTCCACTCTCTGCCCGTGCCGCACTCTCCACTTTGCTTCTCCCCGTCCCCTACACACACGACTACCGAAACCCCGGTTGACACACCTTCTCGTAGGACAGGGGTGCGTGCGTGCGTGCGTGCGTTGTCTTGACGGTGACAGCAACAGCAACGGATCCGTCCATCCCATTCCCCCCCACTCGGTAAAGAACCATGTTCAACCCACACTACACAACAAGGGGGGCACACACGAACGCGAAAGAAAGGGCAGGGCAGGGGCAACTATCTCGTACACATTCTTCCTCAGAACCCACATATCGCATCAACGAACGGCAGGCCAATTGCGGACTCAGCCGTGTCAGGCAAATCCAACCCAACCAACACCTCCCACGGAAACCCTGACACTGATCCAGCAGTACGTCCACATACATCGCCACACCAAATACGGGTGACGAGTGAGCAACAAATGGAACAATACACAACAAGGGCTGACCTAATAAAAACTGCACGTCACGTCATACCTTCCAGACAGACGCAGTTCCGACGGGACGGCGGAACCGTATACGTACCTTTCAGCCACAACAACCGACCGACTGGACACGCCCGCGTCTCCAGCCAGCCAACCACCAGGGCCACACAGCCCGCAAGTTTCAGCGTCAACACTTCTTAACGTACGTTGCAAACTTTTCAAAACATTGCCACACACACACACACACACACACACACACACACCACGAAAAGCGTCAACCTCTCTCACACTGGATACACTCAACACTTTTTGTCGGCGGAGCTTGAGGGCCAACGGTTGACACACCCCCACCGGCCACACAGGTTTCCCTTTGAAAATTGCAGTGACGGAGGAGACGCGGCATTACGAGAGGGTTGTTTCCGAGAGCGCGAGCTGGACGGAGCTGCGGCGCCGCCGCCGCCGCCGCCGCCGCCGCCGAGGGGTAATGAACGCACGCGATGCCGCATGACAGCCCATCACCCAAAGTTTCACCCACAACTGCACAGGTCGCACCCCCTTTTCGCGCCATACTAGTGTCGATCGTCAATTACAGCTGACGGTGTTCGCATTTGCCACTTGACGAGAGGGGGGGGGGGGGGGGGGGAAAAGAAAACAAACATCTGACACGCCATGTGTTTCTCTCTCTCTCTGTTACATCTAGGTCATTCGGCAGCCACTGTAAAAAAAAAAAAAAAAAAAAAAAAAAAAAAAAAAAAATATTTTTACGACATGGTTGGGTAAGTGATTTAAAGACAACAATTGTGGGTCACACACCATAGACCATTTCGATAGTGTTCTTGTTCTTCTCTTTTTCCTTTTTTTATCGCTCAATTGAAATCAAACCTGGGGATGATGCAATGCTGCGATATGGCACAACCGTCGTCCATTGTACACAACTCGGGAACAAAAAGAAACCAATTCAGGGAACGTTCGTTCCTTCACAACGTTTCTTTCAACGCACTTGGTCTTTACCATCCTGTATATTCAACACACATTTCCTTTCATCAAACTAGGGCATTTCCATAACAGTATTTGCAATACTGCTTCTTCGACGTCATTTCACCATCTTAACTAGAGACAAACAAACAAGAAAATAGCAAAACAGCCTTGAGAACCCCGTCCACCAAATTTCAGTTAGCACGGCATCCAAGATTCTTTTCCGGGGAGTGCAGTGCAGCTGACGCTGCTCAGACCATATACCGTCGCCAGTCTCACTCAACTCTTGCGCATTCCATTCTACGCTACGTGACTATGCAAAAATGAATGAATCAAACCCGCCCAGAGAGCGTCTTGTGCGAGGGGACACACGATATAGAGAACAACAAAACACACAGGGGACACCACCACAGTTGGAGAGAACGTTTCCACCACGGCAGCCGCGCCGTTACGCGCTTTTTTTTTTTCCTCCCCCCCACTGCACACCTCCGACACCACGGGAACGTTCACCGTCCCGTTGCCCTACACTGGCGTTTCTTTTCAACCCCCCACCCTATTCCTCGCTCCCCGGACATTCGACCGATCACAAAGTGCAACCTCTCGTTACCGTCGGGTGCCCCTCTTCATCCCCGGGGCGCCAACAACAAAACAAAAACACCACCGACGCCGTCGTCTCGCGTCACCTCACTCAACTGAGCGGAAAATACACGTACATCCAGAATGACGACACCGCCTCCAGACGTCAGACGTCAGGTCGAAAGAGGGCACCGTACGTCGTGGCGCGTGGTCTCCTAACTCACCTCGCGCGTACAAATACAATGCAATGCGTGTCTCCTCACGTTCACACACACCTCCACGCTCCACTTTTACGTCGCCCAACCAACCAACTACTAACTTAACCCACCCGCTCGGCGTAGAAGCAGCTGTAGGCGGCAACGTGTTTCTCACCCTCGCCACCAACGGTGTGACATCCGACAATCGCGGTTTGCTTTCCGTTCCACACCTCCGGCCATACCATACAAAGGGGACAAAAAAAAAAAAAAAATATATATATCAAACAAGCCAACTCCAGCGATCCGCCCCCCTAACACCAACACGTCTCGAAACACCCACGCCCACGACCCGGCTGTGGCCTAAAGTGCGTATCCCAACGTCACACCAAAACCAAAGGCGCCGGCGCCGCACCACACCACACCACAAGCTACAGCTACAGCTGTGCCGCCCGTCCACCCGCTCACAACAACAACAACAACAACAACAACAATTCCGCCCTTCCCGCAAAGGCATTTTGGTGGCCCTGAAAAGGGCCGATTTTTCTTTTCTTCGCCGCGCCGCGGACGAGCCTCCTATTTCCAAGAGCCACCTCCTTACTTGGAGCTCGTGTACTTGGTCACCGCCTTCGTGCCCTCGCTCACCGCGTGCTTGGCCAGCTCGCCAGGCAGCAAGAGCCGCACAGCGGTCTGGATCTCGCGGGACGTGATGGTCGAGCGCTTGTTGTAGTGCGCCAGGCGAGAAGCCTCGGCCGCAATGCGCTCGAAAATGTCGTTCACGAAGCTGTTCATGATGCTCATCGCCTTCGAAGAGATGCCCGTGTCAGGGTGCACCTGCTTCAGCACCTTGTAGATGTAGATGGCATAGCTCTCCTTCCTCTTGCGCTTCTTCTTCTTGTCGCCCTTCGAAATGTTCTTCTGCGCCTTGCCAGCCTTCTTGGCGGCTTTCCCGCTAGTCTTGGGCGGCATCACGAACAAACAGGCAGGCAGGCAGGCAGGCAGGCAGGCAGGCAGGCACGCGCAGTCAGTCAGTCAGTCAGGCGCTCCGCTCCAGTCAGCGTCTCCCCACACAGTGGCACCCGCCGCACGCCGCCGCCGCACCTTTACCAGCTCGCCCTGCTGCGGCCGCCGACCAATGGGGCGCGCGCGCAACCGGCCGCCGCACCCGAGCCCATAAAGGACCCCCACCCCGCCGGCGCCGGCACGCACTCCGCTGCTCGACTCGCTGCGGCTCGCACCGTTTGGGGCGTTGTGCTTTTTCTTTCTCGCTTCTTTCCAAACTAGCCCATCGCCATGTCCGGACGCGGAAAGGGAGGCAAAGTCAAGGGCAAGTCAAAGTCCCGCTCAAGCAGGGCTGGGCTCCAGTTCCCGGTCGGCAGAATCCACCGCCTCCTGCGCAAGGGAAACTACGCCGAGCGCGTCGGCGCCGGGGCGCCCGTCTACCTCGCCGCCGTCATGGAGTACCTCGCGGCTGAGGTGCTCGAGCTGGCCGGAAACGCGGCCCGCGACAACAAGAAGACGCGCATCATCCCGCGCCACCTGCAGCTCGCCATACGCAACGACGAGGAGCTCAACAAGCTCTTGTCGGGCGTCACCATCGCACAGGGAGGTGTCCTGCCCAACATCCAGGCCGTCCTGCTGCCAAAGAAGACCGAGAAGAAGGCCTAAAAGAGAGACAGCGCAATCGGCAACCGCCGCGTGCTCCCTTGGCACGCAGCGCGCCATTTGCCGCCTCGGCTCAAAAAACAAAACACAATCGGCCCTTTTCAGGGCCACCACACAAACCTACGTCCAAAGCAGAATTCCAGTCGTTCGTCGCACCACTTTTCTCTCTCTCTCTCTCTCTCTCTCTCTCTCTCTCTCTCTCTCTCTGTGTACGGTTTTTTTTTCCTTCTTACACACACAGGCGCCGCCATCTTGTACACACGTACTTGGCCACCTCCTCCACTCAACTCCACGCACGCACAGTCTCGCGACCATTAACCAGCACACGTGGCGCACAACAACACACCTCAAAAATAACCCCTCGGCGCTCAGCCGCGCCGCAACACACAGCCCATCCACCGACAAGAAGCATACAAGCAAAGAGGGAGGGGAAGGAAGGAAGGAAGGAAGGAGCTCACACAACGCAAGGGCACGCTTCCTTCCCTCCCAACCGCACCGCACACCACGTCAAAAAAAACTCCAAACAAAACTAAAAGGCCAAGTAGACTAAAAAGGAAAAGAAAAACCAGCAACACAGACTCTTTCGCACTTTTCAACTTCCGAACACTGTGGTGGCCCTGAAAAGGGCCGTTTTTCAATCTATCTCTCTTTCCTTCCTTCGGTCTCACACCGCCTAACCGCCGAAACCGTACAGGGTGCGCCCCTGCCTCTTCAGGGCGTACACCACGTCCATGGCCGTCACAGTCTTGCGCTTGGCGTGCTCAGTGTACGTCACCGCGTCGCGGATCACGTTCTCCAGGAACACCTTCAGCACTCCGCGCGTCTCCTCGTAGATCAGACCAGAGATGCGCTTCACGCCGCCCCTGCGCGCCAGGCGGCGGATCGCGGGCTTCGTGATGCCCTGGATGTTGTCGCGCAACACCTTGCGGTGCCGCTTGGCGCCACCCTTGCCGAGCCCCTTTCCTCCCTTGCCGCGGCCTGTCATTCTTCTTCTTCAAGCGTCTCAACCACAATAATATAAAAAACAGAAAGCAAGGCAAGCTCCTCACCCGGCGCTAGCGAGTCGGCTACGGTTGTGGCGCCCAGCGCGCGCGCCGCCCCCCTATATAGACTCTGGGGCCCCGCGGCCCGCCCTCCCCTCCCCCCACCACCGCGCACCGAGGGCATATAAGCGCAGCACCCGGGGCGCGCGGGCCCGTTGTCAAGGCAGCACCGGACGCCGTCGCGCACGCATATCCTCCACGCCGCATCCGCATCCGCAGTAGCCATGGCCCGGACAAAGCAAACGGCCCGCAAGTCCACCGGCGGAAAGGCGCCGCGCAAACAGCTCGCCACCAAGGCGGCGAGGAAGAGCGCGCCCGCCACCGGCGGCGTCAAGAAGCCCCACCGCTACAGGCCGGGCACCGTCGCCCTGCGAGAAATCAGGCGCTACCAGAAGAGCACAGAGCTGCTCATCCGCAAGCTGCCATTCCAGCGCCTAGTGCGCGAGATCGCCCAGGACTTCAAGACCGACCTGCGCTTCCAGAGCTCCGCAGTCATGGCCCTGCAGGAGGCCAGCGAGGCCTACCTCGTCGGCCTCTTCGAAGACACCAACCTGTGCGCAATCCACGCCAAGCGAGTCACCATCATGCCCAAGGACATCCAGCTCGCGCGCCGCATCCGCGGCGAGCGCGCCTAAACCCGCACACCGCCAAACAAACAAAACGGCCCTTTTCAGGGCCACTAACGTCTCTCCGTCGCGAGCAAAACTTTGTCGGTCGCAACGACTAGTTCCCCACTCACTCTCCAGTCCAGTCGTCCCACCCCCGGCCCGGCCCGGCGCCGCCGTTTCCAAAAAAAAGAAAAAAGCACCGCACCGGCCGAACCAAGTCGCAAGCGTCAATAGCGCCACCCACACAGGCCACGGCACAAAACGTGACGCCCGGAAAGCAAAGCAAAGCAAAAAAGACTATTCCAAAACCACCACCAAGACAAACAAACAAACAAACGCGGCGCAAAATAAATAGGTAAAAAATAATAAAAGTAAAATACACTTTGTGTAACACCAACCGCGGCGCCGCCGCCCACGCCCGCCAACGACCCCACAATCCAACCACCATCCACACATGAAACAAACAAACGCCAGCAAGCAAGACAGACAGACAGACAACAAGGCAACCGACCGACCACGACACGACACGAACACGCGATCTAGTGTT
>NW_026061923.1:0-2500 GCF_023897955.1 Schistocerca gregaria
AAGCTACAGTATTTGGCGACGTGGCCATAATCCTGACACTTCGTACATTTGGCAAGAGCCGTGTAATCTTTTACCGAAACTGAGTTATATCCAATATACAGTCTATTAGTTTTTATAATTTCTTTTCTTAAATCTGGCGCTACCTCTACTGCGTGGTGCACTGTATGTTTATCTCGGGGACCTGCTTTAAACCTTGGCTTAAATTTTTCATTAAACTCTTCACGAGTCATTTTCTCTTCGAAGTTTTGTTCATATATACAGTCTGTGACATCATCCACTGTCATATATGATGGCACATCATATATCATCATCAGTGGTCTCCTTTTCCTGGGTGTCTCACACGTAAAAGCCTCTCGTATTTTTGGGTTATTCATTAATTTATTACTGTCTTCCGCAGATGCTAGTTCAACGATTAGTATGTTTTTAGTTGATCTGACCTGGTTAATCTTAATTTTATCCACTCTGGGATTTATGCTTTTTTCAAATTGCTCCTTAGCCTTTTTGACATTCTCACCTTTTTTTGGTTTTACGAAGACAGTTGGAACTGTCTTCTGGACATTTATCTTTATGGTCTCTTGGACCGTTCGTTTTTGCTGTATTGGCACAGATGCTGCTGTTACTGAAGCGTAGGTTTTCTGGGGTTGCTGCTGCTCTTTGCGCAGTCTCTCATTTTCCTCCTTTATTTCGTAGTATTGCCCCTCTAGCCGTGCGTGAGCTAAAGCCCACGTGGCTATGTTTTCCTTAATGGCCCTGATTTGCTCGGCGTTTATCTTGCCATGCTTCACACTCCGCTCAAAGAGCCGGAGGAAGTAGGCATGCCGCTCTGCCACACTCATTTCATCATACTCGCCAATTGGAGCGTCAAGCTCCGAATGCGCGCCGTCACTCTCCTTGTTTTCCGCCATGTTTGAAGAGTGACAAAAAGGGGGTTGGAGGCCCGTCTCTTTCCCCGGACCGGCCTCTCTGGCATGGGGGGGGGCTTTCTGCAGCTCGCCCACCAGTCCCGCCCCTTGACCAAGGGCTTGTTGAGCTGCTGGGTTTAGCACGCCGTTTCCAGCGCACTAGTCCCCTTCCATGGCCACATCACTGGAGATTTCACCCGTCCCTCCCCGGCAAATGCACACCGCACTCCGGAGAGGCGGATTCACCTCTCGGCCTTCGCCCCCTACTAGGCCGGGTTTCCACCTTTAGGCCAGGGACCCAGTCCTACCCAGGTGCTGGGTCGGTCCCCCAGACTTTCGGGGGTCTGGCCCCATCTAACCTGACCAGGGACGTGTCACCACGCCCTGGCTTGACGGAACGTGTCCGGGTCGTCCCGTTCACGGCGGTGAGCCTTTGCCGGCTCAGGCCGTGATCCCTCCCCAGCGAATGTGACCGCAGGTAACGGGGCATGGATGGTGTTGTGCCCCGTATTAGGGACAGATGTTGTGTCCCTTCGACGCAGCATCCCCTGCGCCACGCACCCTTTGCTTTCGCTTTGGGTTGGGGGACCTTTAACGTCGTCCAGGACGTGAGGAACTGCAGCAGCCAGACCGCAGGGTTCCGGGATCGTCATGAGACTTACCCTGCCACCCTCGCCCAGCCGCCGCGCTCAACTCAGGAGAGACAGATGGTGTGTCTCTCGTTACGCAGCTTCCCCTGCGCCATGCACCCTTTGCTTTCGCTTGGGTTGGGGGCACTTATCGTCTTGCCGCGACGGGAGTTTTACGTCCTACCTTGACACACGACAACCCTCACAAATCCACAGCCCAGAGATGTTGATGGTGGTAGCTGGGTCTTATATGTGGAGTTTGACATCAACGAGACGGTGCGGCACTCAAGCCCGAGTTACGTTCCCCAGGGGGGTCTCCACACGTACCGGGGGATCATGACCGACCATGTCTCACCCACCGCTTTTGCTAGTTAACGGTGGGCCAGTGCGGACCGTGAGGATTGCACCCAGTTAAGGGCTAGCCGTTTAACGTCATGCATGGACGGCCCATCCCGTGTTAGCTTCGCCCCATCTAAGGGGGTTACTGAGCCAGAGAGCCACGACAAGGCCACGAGATTGGACATTACGGTCCCCGCCCCACTCAGGTTCCTCTGAGCCCCGACGCGTTCGTTGACTTCGGGGAATCAGGGGGTCTCCTGGCGGTTTTAACCCAGTTATGGGAGGCAACACACCTCCCCCAGGTGGCGCTGCGCAGACCGCTTTTCCCTGGAGTAGATAGGGACAGCGGGAATCTCGTTAATCCATTCATGCGCGTCACTAATTAGATGACGAGGCATTTGGCTACCTTAAGAGAGTCATAGTTACTCCCGCCGTTTACCCGCGCTTGCTTGAATTTCTTCACGTTGACATTCAGAGCACTGGGCAGAAATCACATTGCGTCAACACCCGCTAGGGCCATCGCAATGCTTTGTTTTAATTAGACAGTCGGATTCCCCCAGTCCGTGCCAGTTCTGAGTTGATCGTTGAATGGCGGCCGAAGAGAATCCGCGCACCCGCGCGCCCCCGGAG
>NW_026061923.1:7500-12500 GCF_023897955.1 Schistocerca gregaria
CAAGGCAAACGGACCAGACAAGCCAATCCGATTGGTTTTGATCTAATAAAAGCGTCCCTTCCATCTCTGGTCGGGACTCTGTTTGCATGTATTAGCTCTAGAATTACCACAGTTATCCAAGTAACGTGGGTACGATCTAAGGAACCATAACTGATTTAATGAGCCATTCGCGGTTTCACCTTAATGCGGCTTGTACTGAGACATGCATGGCTTAATCTTTGAGACAAGCATATGACTACTGGCAGGATCAACCAGGGAGCTGCGTCAACTAGAGCTGAGCAGCCGGCCGCCCGGGAGTGTGTCCCGGGGGCCCGCGCGAACACGCAAGCGTCCGCTCAATTATTCTGCAAACAGGAGGAGGCCGAGCTCCCCTGCACGATACACCTCGAAACCCTCTCAGGTCCCGGCGGCGCGCAGCGCCGTCCTAGGTACTTGGTCGGTTTCGAGAGAGGCGCAATCGCCCGGAGTTAGGCGAGTAGACGGTTTTAGTGCGAACACCCTTGCTCCCAACTGAGCTTGCCGCTGCCGACAGAGGCCCGGGAGCGTGCTGTCGTGGCATTGCCGGCGGGAGACAACACGCGCCACCTATGGTGACCGGCAGCTCCAACGCCAGCGCCACACAAGGGCAAAGCCCCACTTGGGTGCAGAAGCGAACTCTCCCAGCACAGCGCACGCGCCAACACGTCCGCACAACTGCGATACAAACCACCTGCGAGAACCGCTGGGGCGACCGAGCAGCAGACGGCGTCGCGGCGCCGAGTGCCAGGCGGCGGCGCATCCTCAACGCACACAGTCCTCAATCAGACCAGCACACTGCAGATGTCCACCGCGCTTCGCACCGGGCTCGGCTGAACCAACTTTGGCCGCCAGGCGCCGCGTGCAGGGTGCGCCGCAGCGTAGCTGCGCCGCCTGCCGGGCCCGTCGGCTGGCGCTCCTGCCACTCGGCGCCCCCCACCAGCCGCCTGTTGCGCGTGCGCCCACGCAGCGCGCGGCCAACACGCCGGGCGGCCCCCCTTCACCGGCCGGGAACAGTCCCACCAAGCCACCGCCGCGTATCGCTTCATACCCACATGGGCCTAGTCACGCGTGTGGATGTGGCGGGTACCGCTGAAACAACCGGTTAATAGCTGTACCGATCGTCGCCATCACAGATTCACCTCCAGCGTGAACAACCGCTCAACAACGGATTTCCAGTTCATTTGCGTATCTTGGGCAGTAAACGTAGATGTCCACCTACATTTGCGAATTCAACAATTCTTGCATGCCAGGATGTCATGTGTCACGACACGCTACATCAGACCACATACACACTGCGACATGTGCAGAAGAGAACACGTGGAAGGTGGCCCGCGCACGTATGCGATGTACCTTCCGCGATCCACTGTCAACCGGCATCTGCGGCATGTCCCAGATATGGAACGCGGTCCACCAGGGTAGCACTTTGTGTGAGGCAATACGACAAAGTCGGAATACACGCGTCACTACATCAGACGGCTCACGCTGACCTGACCTGACCTGACTCACCGCACCACCACCCCCAGCGACCCAGGGTGACATACAATGCGTTCGTACGTTCCTCCCACACGCCTCTACGGCGTACCACAGTGCAACCTAGCTGTTATTGGGAGACGAGACAAGTAGCATCAAGCACAACATATGGAAATTGAGATTCGACACCGTTGGGCACAGCCAGCGTACGGTCACACGTATCACACTACTTCACTCTGTACGTAACGACCGATGATCGGTACAGCGTGTGGGTTACGCGTACGACATCAGCGGACAATGGACACAGACCATACCACGACGTACACTGAGGGCGTCGACATCTGAATGCAACTGAACAGCTGCGAGGCTCATTTAACACTCAAACGCCAGACCGACCAGCTTGAGAGGACAGAGACACAAAGAGGGGGACAGAGGGGGACAGAGGGGGGGGAGGGGGGGGGGTCGGCGATATAGTCCTATTGCAGTACAATTGACAGTGGATAGCAGGAATATGTGGAAAGTAAGCAACACTCGCAAGACATCTACATGAGGATAACAACGACACCAGAGATTCCGAGCAGTGAACTATGTTAGGCAAAGGGACAACGTGGGTTAGGTTAAGGGACAACGTGGGTTAGGTTAAGGGACAACGTGGGTTAGGTTAAGGGACAACGTGGGTTAGGTTAAGGGACAACGTGGGTTAGGTTAAGGGACAACGTGGGTTAGGTTAAGGGACAACGTGGGTTAGGTTAAGGGACAACGTGGGTTAGGTTAAGGGACAACGTGGGTTAGGTTAAGGGACAACGTGGGTTAGGTTAAGGGACAACGTGGGTTAGGTTAAGGGACAACGTGGGTTAGGTTAAGGGACAACGTGGGTTAGGTTAAGGGACAACGTGGGTTAGGTTAAGGGACAACGTGGGTTAGGTTAAGGGACAACTTGAGTTAGGTTAAGGGACAACTTGAGTTAGGTTAAGGGACAACTTGAGTTAGGTTAAGGGACAACTTGAGTTAGGTTAAGGGACAAATTGAGTTAGGTTAAGGGACAAATTGAGTTAGGTTAAGGGACAAATTGAGTTAGGTTAAGGGACAAATTGAGTTAGGTTAAGGGACAAATTGAGTTAGGTTAAGGGACAACTTGAGTTAGGTTAAGGGACAACTTGAGTTAGGTTAAGGGACAAATTGAGTTAGGTTAAGGGACAACTTGAGTTAGGTTAAGGGACAACTTGAGTTAGGTTAAGGGACAACTTGAGTTAGGTTAAGGGACAACTTGAGTTAGGTTAAGGGACAACTTGAGTTAGGTTAAGGGACAACTTGAGTTAGGTTAAGGGACAACTTGAGTTAGGTTAAGGGACAAATTGAGTTAGGTTAAGGGACAAATTGAGTTAGGTTAAGGGACAAATTGAGTTAGGTTAAGGGACAAATTGAGTTAGGTTAAGGGACAAATTGAGTTAGGTTAAGGGACAAATTGAGTTAGGTTAAGGGACAACTTGAGTTAGGTTAAGGGACAACTTGAGTTAGGTTAAGGGACAACTTGAGTTAGGTTAAGGGACAACTTGAGTTAGGTTAAGGGACAACTTGAGTTAGGTTAAGGGACAACTTGAGTTAGGTTAAGGGACAACTTGAGTTAGGTTAAGGGACAAATTGAGTTAGGTTAAGGGACAAATTGAGTTAGGTTAAGGGACAAATTGAGTTAGGTTAAGGGACAAATTGAGTTAGGTTAAGGGACAAATTGAGTTAGGTTAAGGGACAACTTGAGTTAGGTTAAGGGACAAATTGAGTTAGGTTAAGGGACAACTTGAGTTAGGTTAAGGGACAACTTGAGTTAGGTTAAGGGACAACTTGAGTTAGGTTAAGGGACAACTTGAGTTAGGTTAAGGGACAACTTGAGTTAGGTTAAGGGACAACTTGAGTTAGGTTAAGGGACAACTTGAGTTAGGTTAAGGGACAAATTGAGTTAGGTTAAGGGACAAATTGAGTTAGGTTAAGGGACAAATTGAGTTAGGTTAAGGGACAAATTGAGTTAGGTTAAGGGACAACTTGAGTTAGGTTAAGGGACAACTTGAGTTAGGTTAAGGGACAACTTGAGTTAGGTTAAGGGACAACTTGAGTTAGGTTAAGGGACAAATTGAGTTAGGTTAAGGGACAAATTGAGTTAGGTTAAGGGACAACTTGAGTTAGGTTAAGGGACAAATTGAGTTAGGTTAAGGGACAAATTGAGTTAGGTTAAGCGATAATCTGGTACAGCCACAGTTAGGTTAAGCGATAATCTGGTACAGCCACAGTTAGGTTAAGCGATAATCTGGTACAGCCACAGTTAGGTTAAGCGATAATCTGGTACAGCCACAGTTAGGTTAAGCGATAATCTGGTACAGCCACAGTTAGGTTAAGCGATAATCTGGTACAGCCACAGTTAGGTTAAGCGATAAACTGGTACAGCCACAGTTAGGTTAAGCGATAAACTGGTACAGCCACAGTTAGGTTAAGCGATAAACTGGTACAGCCACAGTTAGGTTAAGCGATAAACTGGTACAGCCACAGTTAGGTTAAGCGATAAACTGGTACAGCCACAGTTAGGTTAAGCGATAAACTGGTACAGCCACAGTTAGGTTAAGCGATAAACTGGTACAGCCACAGTTAGGTTAAGCGATAAACTGGTACAGCCACAGTTAGGTTAAGCGATAAACTGGTACAGCCACAGTTAGGTTAAGCGATAAACTGGTACAGCCACAGTTAGGTTAAGCGATAAACTGGTACAGCCACAGTTAGGTTAAGCGATAAACTGGTACAGCCACAGTTAGGTTAAGCGATAAAGTTGGTTAAATTTGGTATTGTGTGGGAAGGGGGCAGAGAGAGAGGGGGGGGGGGGGGTGGATAGTGGTGGCAGTACACGGATGCCTGAGTCACCGTCAGATACGTCACGTCGGTTCGATGCTTGTAGCAAGAGGCTGGCGGATGTGTGTCTCTCACTTCTGCAATTTTTCATGTGGTATAACACGAGGGCGGGGGATGATATTTGGTGCCCCTCTGTGTAGGATGTGTGTTGGTGGTGTTGATTTATCTGAGCAATGGTAGTTGTCGGAGGAGTGGGGTATTGTGCTTTTATAGGTGGACCTACTGCTCTGGTTATCATAGTGTCGACGGTGCAATGTGGCAGAGAGGATGCACTCGACATTGTCGCATTCCAGATGTTTACGTATTGTGTGTCTCCGTTGCAGGCCGAGAGTGGTGCATGTTCGAGTGTCTGGCTGACGTGCGATTCACGTTGTGTGCCCAGTCTTACAGCACGTATAGGGACATTCGCATAAATCATCTATATTTGGCCTTGCATCATTTACTAAGCAGTGCCGTGAGACGACCGAACTATTAGGAAAGTACTGATGTACCGCATAATGTTTACCTTCCACCACACGGCGAGTATCGACTGTGCCCAGCGTTGCCACCGCAGGCAGCGGTCACCGTCACCATTGTGCGGCGGAACGGAACATCTATATCCTCAGAGGAGCACTCTTTGC
>NW_026061923.1:17500-25000 GCF_023897955.1 Schistocerca gregaria
GGGCCTGGCACCCTCTACGGGCCGTGGCCTCATTCAAGTTGGACTTGGGCTCGGCGCGAGGCGTCGGGGTAGTGGACCCTCCCAAACACCACATGCCACGACAGGCGGCAGCCTGCGGGGTTCGGTGCTGGACTCTTCCCTGTTCGCTCGCCGCTACTGGGGGAATCCTTGTTAGTTTCTTTTCCTGCGCTTAGTAATATGCTTAAATTCAGCGGGTAGTCTCGCCTGCTCTGAGGTCGTTGTACGAGGTGTCGCACGCCACACCGCCAGCCGGCTGTGCACGCTACCGAGAAAGTACCGGTATGCGAACCGCCAGGCGACGGGCGCGCATCGCACGTTTAAGGAGACGCGGCCGGCCACACAGGCGACCACGACACTCCCACGTCTCCGAAGCGGGACAAACGCCGCGCGCTTCAGTATACGTAGCCGACCCTCAGCCAGACGTGGCCCGGGAACGGAATCCATGGACCGCAATGTGCGTTCGAAACGTCGATGTTCATGTGTCCTGCAGTTCACATGTCGACGCGCAATTTGCTGCGTTCTTCATCGACCCACGAGCCGAGTGATCCACCGTCCTGGGTGATCTTTTCCTTTTCAGTCTCCCACTGTCTCTTTCAAGACAGTAGCATTTGCGGGACTGAGGCGTCTGACGGCCCCTGTTCCACTATTTTTTTTGTGTCCAACGGCCTCACAGCCGATGGGCGTCGTACGGCTCCACACCGGAGCGGACAGGCACTCGGGCGAACGTCATTCAAAACCGGCGCCAGGCGCCAGGTACCGCAGGCCAGCCGCTCCAGAGCTTCAGCGCTCGTACCACACAACAACAACACTTCCGCTAGTTTTGAGAGGCACGCGTGGTTCCGCACGCGGCGCACGGCCACTGCCGTACAGGTAGCGTGTTGCGCGACACGACACGCACATCGAAAGACATGCAGTCTAGTCGGTAATGATCCTTCCGCAGGTTCACCTACGGAAACCTTGTTACGACTTTTACTTCCTCTAAATGATCAAGTTTGGTCATCTTTCCGGTAGCATCGGCAACGACAGAGTCGATGCCGCGTACCAGTCCGAAGACCTCACTAAATCATTCAATCGGTAGTAGCGACGGGCGGTGTGTACAAAGGGCAGGGACGTAATCAACGCGAGCTTATGACTCGCGCTTACTGGGAATTCCTCGTTCATGGGGAACAATTGCAAGCCCCAATCCCTAGCACGAAGGAGGTTCAGCGGGTTACCCCGACCTTTCGGCCTAGGAAGACACGCTGATTCCTTCAGTGTAGCGCGCGTGCGGCCCAGAACATCTAAGGGCATCACAGACCTGTTATTGCTCAATCTCGTGCGGCTAGAAGCCGCCTGTCCCTCTAAGAAGAAAAGTAATCGCTGACAGCACGAAGGATGTCACGCGACTAGTTAGCAGGCTAGAGTCTCGTTCGTTACCGGAATTAACCAGACAAATCGCTCCACCAACTAAGAACGGCCATGCACCACCACCCACCGAATCAAGAAAGAGCTATCAATCTGTCAATCCTTCCGGTGTCCGGGCCTGGTGAGGTTTCCCGTGTTGAGTCAAATTAAGCCGCAGGCTCCACTCCTGGTGGTGCCCTTCCGTCAATTCCTTTAAGTTTCAGCTTTGCAACCATACTTCCCCCGGAACCCAAAAGCTTTGGTTTCCCGGAGGCTGCCCGCCGAGTCATCGGAGGAACTGCGGCGGATCGCTGGCTGGCATCGTTTATGGTTAGAACTAGGGCGGTATCTGATCGCCTTCGAACCTCTAACTTTCGTTCTTGATTAATGAAAACATACTTGGCAAATGCTTTCGCTTCTGTTCGTCTTGCGACGATCCAAGAATTTCACCTCTAACGTCGCAATACGAATGCCCCCGCCTGTCCCTATTAATCATTACCTCGGGTTCCGAAAACCAACAAAATAGAACCGAGGTCCTATTCCATTATTCCATGCACACAGTATTCAGGCGGGCTTGCCTGCTTTAAGCACTCTAATTTGTTCAAAGTAAACGTGCCGGCCCACCGAGACACTCAACAAAGAGCACCCTGGTAGGATTTAAACGGGGTCCGCCTCGGGACGCGAAAGCACCCCTTCGGCTCGCCCCACCGGCAGGACGTCCCACGATACATGCCAGTTAAACACCGACGGGCGGTGAACCAACAGCGTGGGACACAAATCCAACTACGAGCTTTTTAACCGCAACAACTTTAATATACGCTATTGGAGCTGGAATTACCGCGGCTGCTGGCACCAGACTTGCCCTCCAATAGATACTCGTTAAAGGATTTAAAGTGTACTCATTCCGATTACGGGGCCTCGGATGAGTCCCGTATCGTTATTTTTCGTCACTACCTCCCCGTGCCGGGAGTGGGTAATTTGCGCGCCTGCTGCCTTCCTTGGATGTGGTAGCCGTTTCTCAGGCTCCCTCTCCGGAATCGAACCCTGATTCCCCGTTACCCGTTACAACCATGGTAGGCGCAGAACCTACCATCGACAGTTGATAAGGCAGACATTTGAAAGATGCGTCGCCGGTACGAGGACCGTGCGATCAGCCCAAAGTTATTCAGAGTCACCAAGGCAAACGGACCAGACAAGCCAATCCGATTGGTTTTGATCTAATAAAAGCGTCCCTTCCATCTCTGGTCGGGACTCTGTTTGCATGTATTAGCTCTAGAATTACCACAGTTATCCAAGTAACGTGGGTACGATCTAAGGAACCATAACTGATTTAATGAGCCATTCGCGGTTTCACCTTAATGCGGCTTGTACTGAGACATGCATGGCTTAATCTTTGAGACAAGCATATGACTACTGGCAGGATCAACCAGGGAGCTGCGTCAACTAGAGCTGAGCAGCCGGCCGCCCGGGAGTGTGTCCCGGGGGCCCGCGCGAACACGCAAGCGTCCGCTCAATTATTCTGCAAACAGGAGGAGGCCGAGCTCCCCTGCACGATACACCTCGAAACCCTCTCAGGTCCCGGCGGCGCGCAGCGCCGTCCTAGGTACTTGGTCGGTTTCGAGAGAGGCGCAATCGCCCGGAGTTAGGCGAGTAGACGGTTTTAGTGCGAACACCCTTGCTCCCAACTGAGCTTGCCGCTGCCGACAGAGGCCCGGGAGCGTGCTGTCGTGGCATTGCCGGCGGGAGACAACACGCGCCACCTATGGTGACCGGCAGCTCCAACGCCAGCGCCACACAAGGGCAAAGCCCCACTTGGGTGCAGAAGCGAACTCTCCCAGCACAGCGCACGCGCCAACACGTCCGCACAACTGCGATACAAACCACCTGCGAGAACCGCTGGGGCGACCGAGCAGCAGACGGCGTCGCGGCGCCGAGTGCCAGGCGGCGGCGCATCCTCAACGCACACAGTCCTCAATCAGACCAGCACACTGCAGATGTCCACCGCGCTTCGCACCGGGCTCGGCTGAACCAACTTTGGCCGCCAGGCGCCGCGTGCAGGGTGCGCCGCAGCGTAGCTGCGCCGCCTGCCGGGCCCGTCGGCTGGCGCTCCTGCCACTCGGCGCCCCCCACCAGCCGCCTGTTGCGCGTGCGCCCACGCAGCGCGCGGCCAACACGCCGGGCGGCCCCCCTTCACCGGCCGGGAACAGTCCCACCAAGCCACCGCCGCGTATCGCTTCATACCCACATGGGCCTAGTCACGCGTGTGGATGTGGCGGGTACCGCTGAAACAACCGGTTAATAGCTGTACCGATCGTCGCCATCACAGATTCACCTCCAGCGTGAACAACCGCTCAACAACGGATTTCCAGTTCATTTGCGTATCTTGGGCAGTAAACGTAGATGTCCACCTACATTTGCGAATTCAACAATTCTTGCATGCCAGGATGTCATGTGTCACGACACGCTACATCAGACCACATACACACTGCGACATGTGCAGAAGAGAACACGTGGAAGGTGGCCCGCGCACGTATGCGATGTACCTTCCGCGATCCACTGTCAACCGGCATCTGCGGCATGTCCCAGATATGGAACGCGGTCCACCAGGGTAGCACTTTGTGTGAGGCAATACGACAAAGTCGGAATACACGCGTCACTACATCAGACGGCTCACGCTGACCTGACCTGACCTGACTCACCGCACCACCACCCCCAGCGACCCAGGGTGACATACAATGCGTTCGTACGTTCCTCCCACACGCCTCTACGGCGTACCACAGTGCAACCTAGCTGTTATTGGGAGACGAGACAAGTAGCATCAAGCACAACATATGGAAATTGAGATTCGACACCGTTGGGCACAGCCAGCGTACGGTCACACGTATCACACTACTTCACTCTGTACGTAACGACCGATGATCGGTACAGCGTGTGGGTTACGCGTACGACATCAGCGGACAATGGACACAGACCATACCACGACGTACACTGAGGGCGTCGACATCTGAATGCAACTGAACAGCTGCGAGGCTCATTTAACACTCAAACGCCAGACCGACCAGCTTGAGAGGACAGAGACACAAAGAGGGGGACAGAGGGGGACAGAGGGGGGGGAGGGGGGGGGTCGGCGATATAGTCCTATTGCAGTACAATTGACAGTGGATAGCAGGAATATGTGGAAAGTAAGCAACACTCGCAAGACATCTACATGAGGATAACAACGACACCAGAGATTCCGAGCAGTGAACTATGTTAGGCAAAGGGACAACGTGGGTTAGGTTAAGGGACAACGTGGGTTAGGTTAAGGGACAACGTGGGTTAGGTTAAGGGACAACGTGGGTTAGGTTAAGGGACAACGTGGGTTAGGTTAAGGGACAACGTGGGTTAGGTTAAGGGACAACGTGGGTTAGGTTAAGGGACAACGTGGGTTAGGTTAAGGGACAACGTGGGTTAGGTTAAGGGACAACGTGGGTTAGGTTAAGGGACAACGTGGGTTAGGTTAAGGGACAACGTGGGTTAGGTTAAGGGACAACGTGGGTTAGGTTAAGGGACAACGTGGGTTAGGTTAAGGGACAACGTGGGTTAGGTTAAGGGACAACGTGGGTTAGGTTAAGGGACAACGTGGGTTAGGTTAAGGGACAACTTGAGTTAGGTTAAGGGACAACTTGAGTTAGGTTAAGGGACAACTTGAGTTAGGTTAAGGGACAACTTGAGTTAGGTTAAGGGACAAATTGAGTTAGGTTAAGGGACAAATTGAGTTAGGTTAAGGGACAAATTGAGTTAGGTTAAGGGACAAATTGAGTTAGGTTAAGGGACAAATTGAGTTAGGTTAAGGGACAACTTGAGTTAGGTTAAGGGACAACTTGAGTTAGGTTAAGGGACAACTTGAGTTAGGTTAAGGGACAACTTGAGTTAGGTTAAGGGACAACTTGAGTTAGGTTAAGGGACAACTTGAGTTAGGTTAAGGGACAACTTGAGTTAGGTTAAGGGACAACTTGAGTTAGGTTAAGGGACAACTTGAGTTAGGTTAAGGGACAAATTGAGTTAGGTTAAGGGACAAATTGAGTTAGGTTAAGGGACAAATTGAGTTAGGTTAAGGGACAAATTGAGTTAGGTTAAGGGACAAATTGAGTTAGGTTAAGGGACAAATTGAGTTAGGTTAAGGGACAACTTGAGTTAGGTTAAGGGACAACTTGAGTTAGGTTAAGGGACAACTTGAGTTAGGTTAAGGGACAACTTGAGTTAGGTTAAGGGACAACTTGAGTTAGGTTAAGGGACAACTTGAGTTAGGTTAAGGGACAAATTGAGTTAGGTTAAGGGACAAATTGAGTTAGGTTAAGGGACAAATTGAGTTAGGTTAAGGGACAAATTGAGTTAGGTTAAGGGACAAATTGAGTTAGGTTAAGGGACAACTTGAGTTAGGTTAAGGGACAAATTGAGTTAGGTTAAGGGACAACTTGAGTTAGGTTAAGGGACAACTTGAGTTAGGTTAAGGGACAACTTGAGTTAGGTTAAGGGACAACTTGAGTTAGGTTAAGGGACAACTTGAGTTAGGTTAAGGGACAACTTGAGTTAGGTTAAGGGACAACTTGAGTTAGGTTAAGGGACAAATTGAGTTAGGTTAAGGGACAAATTGAGTTAGGTTAAGGGACAAATTGAGTTAGGTTAAGGGACAAATTGAGTTAGGTTAAGGGACAACTTGAGTTAGGTTAAGGGACAACTTGAGTTAGGTTAAGGGACAACTTGAGTTAGGTTAAGGGACAACTTGAGTTAGGTTAAGGGACAAATTGAGTTAGGTTAAGGGACAAATTGAGTTAGGTTAAGGGACAAATTGAGTTAGGTTAAGGGACAACTTGAGTTAGGTTAAGGGACAAATTGAGTTAGGTTAAGGGACAAATTGAGTTAGGTTAAGCGATAATCTGGTACAGCCACAGTTAGGTTAAGCGATAATCTGGTACAGCCACAGTTAGGTTAAGCGATAATCTGGTACAGCCACAGTTAGGTTAAGCGATAATCTGGTACAGCCACAGTTAGGTTAAGCGATAATCTGGTACAGCCACAGTTAGGTTAAGCGATAATCTGGTACAGCCACAGTTAGGTTAAGCGATAAACTGGTACAGCCACAGTTAGGTTAAGCGATAAACTGGTACAGCCACAGTTAGGTTAAGCGATAAACTGGTACAGCCACAGTTAGGTTAAGCGATAAACTGGTACAGCCACAGTTAGGTTAAGCGATAAACTGGTACAGCCACAGTTAGGTTAAGCGATAAACTGGTACAGCCACAGTTAGGTTAAGCGATAAACTGGTACAGCCACAGTTAGGTTAAGCGATAAACTGGTACAGCCACAGTTAGGTTAAGCGATAAACTGGTACAGCCACAGTTAGGTTAAGCGATAAACTGGTACAGCCACAGTTAGGTTAAGCGATAAACTGGTACAGCCACAGTTAGGTTAAGCGATAAAGTTGGTTAAATTTGGTATTGTGTGGGAAGGGGGCAGAGAGAGAGGGGGGGGGGTGGATAGTGGTGGCAGTACATGGATGCCTGAGTCACCGTCAGATACGTCACGTCGGTTCGATGCTTGTAGCAAGAGGCTGGCGGATGTGTGTCTCTCACTTCTGCAATTTTTCATGTGGTATAACACGAGGGCGGGGGATGATATTTGGTGCCCCTCTGTGTAGGATGTGTGTTGGTGGTGTTGATTTATCTGAGCAATGGTAGTTGTCGGAGGAGTGGGGTATTGTGCTTTTATAGGTGGACCTACTGCTCTGGTTATCATAGTGTCGACGGTGCAATGTGGCAGAGAGGATGCACTCGACATTGTCGCATTCCAGATGTTTACGTATTGTGTGTCTCCGTTGCAGGCCGAGAGTGGTGCATGTTCGAGTGTCTGGCTGACGTGCGATTCACGTTGTGTGCCCAGTCTTACAGCACGTATAGGGACATTCGCATAAATCATCTATATTTGGCCTTGCATCATTTACTAAGCAGTGCCGTGAGACGACCGAACTATTAGGAAAGTACTGATGTACCGCATAATGTTTACCTTCCACCACACGGCGAGTATCGACTGTGCCCAGCGTTGCCACCGCAGGCA
>NW_026061923.1:32500-45000 GCF_023897955.1 Schistocerca gregaria
TTAACCGCAACAACTTTAATATACGCTATTGGAGCTGGAATTACCGCGGCTGCTGGCACCAGACTTGCCCTCCAATAGATACTCGTTAAAGGATTTAAAGTGTACTCATTCCGATTACGGGGCCTCGGATGAGTCCCGTATCGTTATTTTTCGTCACTACCTCCCCGTGCCGGGAGTGGGTAATTTGCGCGCCTGCTGCCTTCCTTGGATGTGGTAGCCGTTTCTCAGGCTCCCTCTCCGGAATCGAACCCTGATTCCCCGTTACCCGTTACAACCATGGTAGGCGCAGAACCTACCATCGACAGTTGATAAGGCAGACATTTGAAAGATGCGTCGCCGGTACGAGGACCGTGCGATCAGCCCAAAGTTATTCAGAGTCACCAAGGCAAACGGACCAGACAAGCCAATCCGATTGGTTTTGATCTAATAAAAGCGTCCCTTCCATCTCTGGTCGGGACTCTGTTTTTTTTTTTTTTTTTTTTTTTTTTTTTAAAAAAAAAAAACTTTATTAATAATACAACAACATTAATTTAATTATACAACATCTTAATATATAACTAAGTATGATACAAAAAGTCAAATACAAGAAACTATTCCCATACTATTAACCCACCACCTCAAATAATTAGTGGGTCCTTATTACAAACTACTAATTGGCAGTGTATTACTTGTGTGGCACTAACTACGGGCATGATTAATAAGTTACCTGTTAGACTACCTTACATGACTATTCTAGTGTGATCTGCAGTGTTACAGTATGTGCCAGAAGTTATGCATACAAACCTACTGTTATTTAGCCTGCCCACCGAGCTAACCCCAGTGGGCGTGCCCCTGGCACTGGGCTGGCTACGACTTTAACTTCACTGCAGTCCCTACCTGTTAGTATGTTAGTATTTCTAATTCTTACTTAAAACTACTTTCTACTCAAAAAATAGTTGTGCGATAATTCCAATTCCGGGTAGTGCACCTGCCATCCTTGTCCGAAGACGCGGCGGATTCCAGCCATGAAATGGCTGGCCAGATCCGCGCCTGGCGGTAGTGCAGGTGCAACTCGGTCAAGTTCGGTTTGGTACTTGATTAGTTCCTTGCCCTAATAAAGTCCCTCATGACTTTCATTGAGATCTCATTTGCCAGACTGTTGAGGACTCTGAAAGTGTCGGCACGCCGCAGCAAGGTATATGTATCTTGGCTAGGAAGTTGCGCTCTAAGTTCACTTGCCACTCCATCATACAACGTGCAGTTGTAGATGACGTGTTCGGGAGTTCCTTCCGGAGCACCACAGTCACACGCTGGTGTCGCCTGTTTACCAAATCGGCAAAGGTATGCCGGATATGGCCCATGTCCCGTCAGGAAGTGCAGCAGACCCCTACTTGGCTGAAAGTATCCCATTTTTAATCTTTCTGCAACATCTGGAAGTAGCTCAAAAACTCGTCTCCCAGTTCCTTCCCCTTCCCACTGACTCTGCCATAGTTCCTCCCCCCTTCTCTTGATTGCGTATTTGTCCCCTACTTGCACACCCATGATTTCCCTAGTCTTTTCAACTTTCCCCTTTGTTACCCAATACCACGCTGCCTGCTCCCTAATTTTTATATCAAGGGGACATAATCCCATAATAACTAGCAACGCCCCCCCAGGAGTAGTTCTGTATGCCCCAGCAGATCTTAGTAGCATACTTCGCTGCACCCTCCTCACGGCCATGGCAGGCGCCACCCTCGTGAGCCTGTGTGCCCAGACCCCGCTGGCATACCCTACTAAGGAAGTCAGAATACTATTATGATATAATTTTATTAGGTGGGGGGGTAAGTGAAATCTTTTATGCCCTATGTTTATTAAGTTATTAAGGATTTCTATCGCGCGCTGGGCAATCATTTCTATGTGCGTCGCGTAATTCCATTTTTCGTCTATTATTACTTCAAGATACCTAGCTTCGCGTCGCCGGAGAACTGGGGCTCCCGCAATCCTGACAGTTGGATTTCTTATCAGACTGCCTTTTAGTAGAAGATATGTTGATTTGTGTGGTGCAATTCTCATTTTTGCCTCTCGGCACCATTCCTGGAGAATTTGCATTGACCTTTCCACTTTTGGCTCTAAGTCTTCACGGCTACGGCCACCTACCAGCAGGAGGAGGTCGTCAGCGTAGGCTATCACGTCTAGCACATCTCTACATTGTTGTAACCTGACTAACAGGGGCTCTATGTTTACGTCCCAAAAGAGTGGCCCCAGGACCGATCCCTGGGGGCACCCCTTCGTACAGGTCTTACTTACTCTCTCGCTAGGCGATGATAGCCAGACCTCCCTGTCCATGCAATAGCTCCTCAGACAGCCATACAGGGGCCCTGGACACTCCATCTCACGCAAACGTGAGAAGAGCGAGGGCCACCAGAGGTTGTCAAAGGCGCCACTGATGTCCACCATGATGCCTACGACATACTTGTGCGTGGATGAGCCACAGACCTCAGCCGCCAGGGCGATTGCGTCAGACACTGATCGCCCCGGCCTAAAGCCGAACTGCCTGTCACTCATTCCACGCAGCATCCTATGTGCGGTCAGTCTGTCCGCCAGCAGCCTCTCCAGCAGCTTCCCCATGGTGTCTAACAGGCATATAGGTCTATAGGATTTGGGATCCATAGGGTCCTTGTCCTTTCCTTTTTGTATGATTACTACATTTGCAGTCTTCCATACTCTCGGAAATTTCCCAGCTGTGAGACACTCATTGAAGAGCCGCGTTAGAGGAGCCACCAGCTGTGGGGCGAGGAACTGCACCACCTCTGCTACAATGCCGTCCGGTCCTGGCGCCTTCCCCTTCTTTAATGATTTGATATGTGCTGCAACTTCTGCTTCAGAGAAAGGGTACACTCTAGTATTATTGGTATATTCTAGAGAATCCTCCCTGCGGATTTGCCTTTGAGAGTCATCATCATCATGTTCATCATCGTCCGGTAGCAGAGTGCGCAGGAGAACTTCAGCAGTTTCCTTCCACGACTCTGTCACTCGGTCTCCATCTCGGATGGTCGAGAGAACCGCGGGGGATTTAACCTTTTCCCTTACGAGTTTGTAGGGTATTCCCCAGGGATCGGTATCGAGCTGATTTAGCACATACTTCTCCCAACTCCTTGTTCTTACTTCCTTTAATTCCCTTTGAAAATTTTCTTTCTCATCTCTGTAGCGCTGCAGCCAGTATTGCTTCTCTTGCCAGACGGCACTTCGCTGGTAGTACCTCCTCGCCCGTCTAACAGACCGACGCATACCTTCCAGTTCGGCAGTCCATGGTGATGGTGAGGCCGCCACGGCCCTCCTCCTGGTTGGCACGGCGACCTTTACCGCCCTAACGATGGAGCCTACCAGTTCTTCGGCGTACCTGTCGACATCCAGGCCACCCTCAGGCAACGGAGGAACGTCACACTCCTGAGCCAGGCATTCCCAATTTGTCTTGTGATAGTTATATTGAATCTCCCACCCCAGGTCCCAGCGGCACTCTTCATCTCCTATGCAAAAAGTAATCAGGTTGTGATCGCTTGTGGTAGCGTGCTCTATCACATTCCAGCTGTGGATAAGGTTTATAGCATTCGGTGACGCTAACGTCACATCGATGTTGGTGCCTTGTCCCCCTCCTCCTGCATAGGTGGGGGGGTTCCCTGCTTTATTTACTACCACCAGCTGTGACGCCATTATTGCTTCCTCTGCCCTTTCACCATTTTCGTCCCTAGTGCCGCTGTGCCATAGGGGGGATTTCGCGTTCATGTCTGCTGTGATTATTACCTTACGCCCACGTAACGCCATCATTACCCTGGAGAGATGTTCTATGAAATGTTCGAAATTTCCCCCGTACTGAAAGTACATATTGACAATATATAATATCCCAGCGGGTGACTGCAACTCGATGACGTTACAGTGGCAATCAGAGAGTTGCGCTATTTTTGTGGCTCTGAGGGCCTTATTTGTTATTACTATTAACGCCCTTGGCTCCTCTCCTGTAAAGATGGTTTGCCATGTTTTCGACATGAATGATATTTGCCCGGCCCAGTAGTATGGCTCCTGTAGACAGAGTACATCTAGTCTCCTCTCCTCCACTACTTTTCGGAGTTCCTGCATGACCAACCGACTATTATGAGTGTTTAGCTGCCCTACCGTGATTGAATTTAGGGTTGTCATTAAGGAAAATAAGTGTGAAAGTAACATTCAGGCCATGATTTGTTAAAGTCGAATGCTACTCTACCATTAGCTAGGACAGCCTGTGCATAAATTTCGTCCAGCTTGAATTCTTCACCTCTTCTCTCAAATACTTTCTTCACCAGGTCACGCAGGGCTCCGAAATCAGTGGGAAGATTCACTGACTTCAGCTGTATTCTATCTACAGCCTCCATCGCCGTGAAGGTGACCATTCTGCCATGTTCATGACCTACGCGTACGACGTGCCTCAAAGCTGTAGTGAGGATCGCTGGTTGCTCCAGACGCGACAGCTGCATCGCGAACTCCAAGTTGGGATAGATCCGTCTTGGGTCCGCTCCTACAGCCGGTTTATCGTCTTGCAGCTGTGCCATACTTGTGCTCGTAGTGGTGCTTGTGACTGTGCTGTCTTGCAGGGTAAAAGTTGGAAGACTCCCTGGGACAGGAGCAGAGCTGTTCCTTCTGGGTAAAGATTGAGGCTGTGAGCCTGGGTTAACTGCTTTTCCGTCATGCTCCTCATTTTCTTCTTCAGGTTCTGTTTGGATACAAAGATCAACCATTTTTACTTCCTGTGTCCCTTTTAATTCAAGCTTTGAGACGAAAGTTTCAGCTTCAGGGTTTAATTTTGAGTGAGGAGCTGGAGATGTTGAGGGTGGAGACTCACTAGCAGCCCAGAAGTCGTCTACAATTACCTCAATTTCTTTTATTTCGTGCATTATTTCTCTTATCTCTTCGAATCTCGGATCAGAGTCAGTTTGTGTACTGAAGTCAATCATCGTTGCTTTTCGTTCCTTCATTTGTTTTAGAGACTTCAAAAATTTATTAAACCTTTCTGCCCTTCCAGCGTCCCTTTTTCTTTTGCTGGGAGACTTCCTTTTGATGTTCGTCCTTCTTATGTTGCCAGCATCAGCCATAGTCAATTCGGGATATGAGTCTCTGCTCTAGCAGTTTGTAGGTCGGGCAGTTTCTTCCTGCCATACCACAGGTTTTCTTTCCTCTCCGTGTGCAGGGAATGCACACCACGGACTTCTTACATTCCTTCCTCATATGTTCCTCCTCTCCGCATCCGGAGCAAGCAGGTTTCCTACTACAGTATTTGTGTATGTGATCAATATCCCCACAGTTCTGACACCGGGGGACAACAAGGTAGTCCTTGACATTAACAGAGTGAAAACCTATGTATACCCTGCCCATAGCTGTCAATTTCCTCCATAGGGATCCTGTGACTTCTGCTACGTGGTGGACTGTATCTTTATCCTTAGGCCCAGTTTTAAACCTAAGTTTAAAGTCTTTTAGGAAGGTTTCCATGTTGCTTTCTGAGTCCAAGTTTTGTTCATAGATCGTCTTACACAGGTCCTCGTCCGTTATGGACTTTGGCACATCATAGAGAATGACCAAGGGGTTCTTCTTACGGGGGGGTTCACATTTGACTGCCTTACATAGCTGTTGATTCGCCAAGAGCTTGTTCTTGTCCTCCTCAGTGGCAACGTCGACAATCACTACATTCTTTGTAGCCTTAATCCTGTTAATTTTAATTTTGTCCTTAACTGGGTTGACTGAAGTCGCGAAGACTTCTTGGACCTTCTTTATGTTCTGGCCAGGCATTGGTCTCAAAAAGACCGCAGTTTCCGGCCGCTTGGACACTTTGACAATAGTTTCTCTAGTTGTGGGAGCCTTGGGTGCAGCTTGCGCCGCGACCCCGGCCCATGTCCTAGCAGGCTGTTTCCGGAGCCTTTCATTCTCTCTTTCGAGCTCCTCTAGTCGTCCTTCGAGTTTGGCGTTGGCTATTGCCCATGCCGCCAACTCGTTTTTCAATGCCTGTACCGCGGTTTGACTGATTTTACCGTTCTTTACGTTATGGTCCAGGAACTGGCTTAATCTGAGATGCCTTTCCATGCTGCATTCTACCATCGCCTGACCCAGGCCTTCCTGTGGCGAGGGATCAGCTAGCGTCGAAAGCCTCGCAGGCGCACTCAAATCGCTTGTCTCGTTTGTAGCCATCATTATTTGACAAGCGAAAAAAAAAAAAAGGGGTTGGGAACCCGTCTCTTTCCCCGGACCGGTTCCTCTGGCATGGGGGGGGACTAAGACTGCAGCTCGCTCACCAACCTCGCCCCTAGGTCAAGAGCATTCCTGAGCTGTCAGGTTCAGCGCACCGTTTCCAACGCACTGGTCCTCTTCAGCGGCCTCCTCATCGACGATTTCACCCAGCGATCACCGGCAAGTGCACCCCGCACTCCGGAGAAGCGGATGCACTTCTCGCCCTTCGCCGCCTACTCGCCCGAGCTTCCACCTTTCGGCCAAGGACCCGCTCCTACTCAGGTGGCGGGCCGGTCACCCAGTCTTTCGGCGGTCTGGACCCAGCTAACCTGGCCCAGACGATGTCACCACCATCTGGGTTTGGCGGACCACGCCTCGGTTACCCAGAGGCGCGGCGAAGCACCCTTGCCGAATCGCGCCGAGGTCCCACGCCGACAAAAGAGGTCGCCAGCATGCGGGGCACCTGATGGTCTGTGCCCTGCGTAAAAATAGGGGAGGGGAGGGGAGCAGAAGCTACCCAGTGGTGGGGAGTCGCCAAGGCGCCATCACCCACCCCCGAGCAGCCCCACTCGACCCTCCCCTCCCCAGGGACAGATGTTGTGTCCCTCTTGCGCAGCTTCCCCTGCGCCATGCACCCTTTGCTTTCGCCTTGGGTTGGGAGACATTTAACGTCGTCCAGGACGTGAGGAACGTCGGCAGCCGGACTGCAGGGCCCCAGGAAAGCCGTGAGGCTCACCCTCATACCCTCGCCCGACCACCGGGCTCAACTCAAGGGAGACAGGTGGAGTGTCTCCCGTAACGCAGCTACCCCTGCGCCATGCACCCTTTGCTTTCGCCTGGGTTGGGGGCGTTTTACGTCCTACCATGACGGGAGTTTAACGTCCTTCCTTGACACACGACAACCCTCACGAATCCACAGCCCAGAGATAGACATGACTGGGTCTTATATTGTGGAGTTCGACATCATCGAGACGGTGCGGCACTCAAGCCCGAGTTACGTTCCCCATGGGGGTCTCCACACGTACCGGGGGATCATGACCGACCACGTCTCACCCACCGCTTTTGCTAGTTCACGGTGGGCCAGTGCAGACCGTGAGGATTGCACCCAGTTAAGGGCTAGCCTTTTAACGTCATGCATGGACGGCCCTTCCCGTGTTAGCTTCACTCCTTTCGACGGAGCTACTGAGCGCCAGGGCCACGTCAAGGCCACGGGATAGGACATTGCGGTCCCCGCCCCACTCAGGTTCCTCTGAGCCAAGAGCACTTCAGACGTGTCTGAGGATTTCCAGGAATCAGAGGGTCTCCTGGCGGTTTTAACCCAGTTTCGGAAGGCAACACACCTCCCCCAGGTGACGCCACGCAGACCGCTTTCCCAGCGTCGGGACTCTGTTTGCATGTATTAGCTCTAGAATTACCACAGTTATCCAAGTAACGTGGGTACGATCTAAGGAACCATAACTGATTTAATGAGCCATTCGCGGTTTCACCTTAATGCGGCTTGTACTGAGACATGCATGGCTTAATCTTTGAGACAAGCATATGACTACTGGCAGGATCAACCAGGGAGCTGCGTCAACTAGAGCTGAGCAGCCGGCCGCCCGGGAGTGTGTCCCGGGGGCCCGCGCGAACACGCAAGCGTCCGCTCAATTATTCTGCAAACAGGAGGAGGCCGAGCTCCCCTGCACGATACACCTCGAAACCCTCTCAGGTCCCGGCGGCGCGCAGCGCCGTCCTAGGTACTTGGTCGGTTTCGAGAGAGGCGCAATCGCCCGGAGTTAGGCGAGTAGACGGTTTTAGTGCGAACACCCTTGCTCCCAACTGAGCTTGCCGCTGCCGACAGAGGCCCGGGAGCGTGCTGTCGTGGCATTGCCGGCGGGAGACAACACGCGCCACCTATGGTGACCGGCAGCTCCAACGCCAGCGCCACACAAGGGCAAAGCCCCACTTGGGTGCAGAAGCGAACTCTCCCAGCACAGCGCACGCGCCAACACGTCCGCACAACTGCGATACAAACCACCTGCGAGAACCGCTGGGGCGACCGAGCAGCAGACGGCGTCGCGGCGCCGAGTGCCAGGCGGCGGCGCATCCTCAACGCACACAGTCCTCAATCAGACCAGCACACTGCAGATGTCCACCGCGCTTCGCACCGGGCTCGGCTGAACCAACTTTGGCCGCCAGGCGCCGCGTGCAGGGTGCGCCGCAGCGTAGCTGCGCCGCCTGCCGGGCCCGTCGGCTGGCGCTCCTGCCACTCGGCGCCCCCCACCAGCCGCCTGTTGCGCGTGCGCCCACGCAGCGCGCGGCCAACACGCCGGGCGGCCCCCCTTCACCGGCCGGGAACAGTCCCACCAAGCCACCGCCGCGTATCGCTTCATACCCACATGGGCCTAGTCACGCGTGTGGATGTGGCGGGTACCGCTGAAACAACCGGTTAATAGCTGTACCGATCGTCGCCATCACAGATTCACCTCCAGCGTGAACAACCGCTCAACAACGGATTTCCAGTTCATTTGCGTATCTTGGGCAGTAAACGTAGATGTCCACCTACATTTGCGAATTCAACAATTCTTGCATGCCAGGATGTCATGTGTCACGACACGCTACATCAGACCACATACACACTGCGACATGTGCAGAAGAGAACACGTGGAAGGTGGCCCGCGCACGTATGCGATGTACCTTCCGCGATCCACTGTCAACCGGCATCTGCGGCATGTCCCAGATATGGAACGCGGTCCACCAGGGTAGCACTTTGTGTGAGGCAATACGACAAAGTCGGAATACACGCGTCACTACATCAGACGGCTCACGCTGACCTGACCTGACCTGACTCACCGCACCACCACCCCCAGCGACCCAGGGTGACATACAATGCGTTCGTACGTTCCTCCCACACGCCTCTACGGCGTACCACAGTGCAACCTAGCTGTTATTGGGAGACGAGACAAGTAGCATCAAGCACAACATATGGAAATTGAGATTCGACACCGTTGGGCACAGCCAGCGTACGGTCACACGTATCACACTACTTCACTCTGTACGTAACGACCGATGATCGGTACAGCGTGTGGGTTACGCGTACGACATCAGCGGACAATGGACACAGACCATACCACGACGTACACTGAGGGCGTCGACATCTGAATGCAACTGAACAGCTGCGAGGCTCATTTAACACTCAAACGCCAGACCGACCAGCTTGAGAGGACAGAGACACAAAGAGGGGGACAGAGGGGGACAGAGGGGGGGGAGGGGGGGGGGTCGGCGATATAGTCCTATTGCAGTACAATTGACAGTGGATAGCAGGAATATGTGGAAAGTAAGCAACACTCGCAAGACATCTACATGAGGATAACAACGACACCAGAGATTCCGAGCAGTGAACTATGTTAGGCAAAGGGACAACGTGGGTTAGGTTAAGGGACAACGTGGGTTAGGTTAAGGGACAACGTGGGTTAGGTTAAGGGACAACGTGGGTTAGGTTAAGGGACAACGTGGGTTAGGTTAAGGGACAACGTGGGTTAGGTTAAGGGACAACGTGGGTTAGGTTAAGGGACAACGTGGGTTAGGTTAAGGGACAACGTGGGTTAGGTTAAGGGACAACGTGGGTTAGGTTAAGGGACAACGTGGGTTAGGTTAAGGGACAACGTGGGTTAGGTTAAGGGACAACGTGGGTTAGGTTAAGGGACAACGTGGGTTAGGTTAAGGGACAACGTGGGTTAGGTTAAGGGACAACGTGGGTTAGGTTAAGGGACAACGTGGGTTAGGTTAAGGGACAACGTGGGTTAGGTTAAGGGACAACTTGAGTTAGGTTAAGGGACAACTTGAGTTAGGTTAAGGGACAACTTGAGTTAGGTTAAGGGACAACTTGAGTTAGGTTAAGGGACAAATTGAGTTAGGTTAAGGGACAAATTGAGTTAGGTTAAGGGACAAATTGAGTTAGGTTAAGGGACAAATTGAGTTAGGTTAAGGGACAAATTGAGTTAGGTTAAGGGACAACTTGAGTTAGGTTAAGGGACAACTTGAGTTAGGTTAAGGGACAAATTGAGTTAGGTTAAGGGACAACTTGAGTTAGGTTAAGGGACAACTTGAGTTAGGTTAAGGGACAACTTGAGTTAGGTTAAGGGACAACTTGAGTTAGGTTAAGGGACAACTTGAGTTAGGTTAAGGGACAAATTGAGTTAGGTTAAGGGACAAATTGAGTTAGGTTAAGGGACAAATTGAGTTAGGTTAAGGGACAAATTGAGTTAGGTTAAGGGACAAATTGAGTTAGGTTAAGGGACAAATTGAGTTAGGTTAAGGGACAAATTGAGTTAGGTTAAGGGACAACTTGAGTTAGGTTAAGGGACAACTTGAGTTAGGTTAAGGGACAACTTGAGTTAGGTTAAGGGACAACTTGAGTTAGGTTAAGGGACAACTTGAGTTAGGTTAAGGGACAAATTGAGTTAGGTTAAGGGACAAATTGAGTTAGGTTAAGGGACAAATTGAGTTAGGTTAAGGGACAAATTGAGTTAGGTTAAGGGACAAATTGAGTTAGGTTAAGGGACAAATTGAGTTAGGTTAAGGGACAACTTGAGTTAGGTTAAGGGACAAATTGAGTTAGGTTAAGGGACAACTTGAGTTAGGTTAAGGGACAACTTGAGTTAGGTTAAGGGACAACTTGAGTTAGGTTAAGGGACAACTTGAGTTAGGTTAAGGGACAACTTGAGTTAGGTTAAGGGACAACTTGAGTTAGGTTAAGGGACAACTTGAGTTAGGTTAAGGGACAAATTGAGTTAGGTTAAGGGACAAATTGAGTTAGGTTAAGGGACAAATTGAGTTAGGTTAAGGGACAACTTGAGTTAGGTTAAGGGACAACTTGAGTTAGGTTAAGGGACAACTTGAGTTAGGTTAAGGGACAACTTGAGTTAGGTTAAGGGACAAATTGAG
The DNA here is from genome assembly GCF_023897955.1 of Schistocerca gregaria. Lineage (NCBI taxonomy): Eukaryota > Metazoa > Arthropoda > Insecta > Orthoptera > Acrididae > Schistocerca > Schistocerca gregaria. Next base: position 43,634 of record NW_026061923.1, read on the forward strand.
TTAGGTTAAGGGACAAATTGAGTTAGGTTAAGGGACAAATTGAGTTAGGTTAAGGGACAACTTGAGTTAGGTTAAGGGACAAATTGAGTTAGGTTAAGGGACAAATTGAGTTAGGTTAAGCGATAATCTGGTACAGCCACAGTTAGGTTAAGCGATAATCTGGTACAGCCACAGTTAGGTTAAGCGATAATCTGGTACAGCCACAGTTAGGTTAAGCGATAATCTGGTACAGCCACAGTTAGGTTAAGCGATAAACTGGTACAGCCACAGTTAGGTTAAGCGATAAACTGGTACAGCCACAGTTAGGTTAAGCGATAAACTGGTACAGCCACAGTTAGGTTAAGCGATAAACTGGTACAGCCACAGTTAGGTTAAGCGATAAACTGGTACAGCCACAGTTAGGTTAAGCGATAAACTGGTACAGCCACAGTTAGGTTAAGCGATAAACTGGTACAGCCACAGTTAGGTTAAGCGATAAACTGGTACAGCCACAGTTAGGTTAAGCGATAAACTGGTACAGCCACAGTTAGGTTAAGCGATAAACTGGTACAGCCACAGTTAGGTTAAGCGATAAACTGGTACAGCCACAGTTAGGTTAAGCGATAAAGTTGGTTAAATTTGGTATTGTGTGGGAAGGGGGCAGAGAGAGAGGGGGGGGGGGGTGGATAGTGGTGGCAGTACACGGATGCCTGAGTCACCGTCAGATACGTCACGTCGGTTCGATGCTTGTAGCAAGAGGCTGGCGGATGTGTGTCTCTCACTTCTGCAATTTTTCATGTGGTATAACACGAGGGCGGGGGATGATATTTGGTGCCCCTCTGTGTAGGATGTGTGTTGGTGGTGTTGATTTATCTGAGCAATGGTAGTTGTCGGAGGAGTGGGGTATTGTGCTTTTATAGGTGGACCTACTGCTCTGGTTATCATAGTGTCGACGGTGCAATGTGGCAGAGAGGATGCACTCGACATTGTCGCATTCCAGATGTTTACGTATTGTGTGTCTCCGTTGCAGGCCGAGAGTGGTGCATGTTCGAGTGTCTGGCTGACGTGCGATTCACGTTGTGTGCCCAGTCTTACAGCACGTATAGGGACATTCGCATAAATCATCTATATTTGGCCTTGCATCATTTACTAAGCAGTGCCGTGAGACGACCGAACTATTAGGAAAGTACTGATGTACCGCATAATGTTTACCTTCCACCACACGGCGAGTATCGACTGTGCCCAGCGTTGCCACCGCAGGCAGCGGTCACCGTCACCATTGTGCGGCGGAACGGAACATCTATATCCTCAGAGGAGCACTCTTTGCCGCCGGGCGTCACGTCTCGCGGCCTGCCGGCCAGCGCCCACGACGAACTTACTGCATGTAT
>NW_026061924.1:0-59167 GCF_023897955.1 Schistocerca gregaria
ACACTAGATCGCGTGTTGTTGAATAATGGGAGTGCAAGGGTCTGTGTCGTCTATATGGCTGTATGTAGCACCATAAGTCTCTGGGGGGGGCGGGCGTAGCTCAGATGGTAGAGCGCTAGCTTAGTATGCGAGAGGTACTGGGATCAATACCCAGTGCCTCCAGAATTTTTAACACACCTACATGCGCACCTTGCCATGCAAGTGGAATAATTCACAACCAGCAGATGTGTCTAGGAAGATACAAGCGAATGATTAGCATCCACAATTGACAAGCGTGCTGTTATTAGTGCGCAGGAAGCACCCTCCTCCCACGCCTACACTTAATTTAGAAACAGTACAAGTGTTCCCGTAAGATTCTCAAGCCTATGTCGGAAAGATCTGCCTTGCGCTGAGTACACGTAAATCCCACTGCACATTCCTATTCTTAGCGTGCAGTCAGCTGCTACTGGTTGTTGCTAGTTGTGACTGCTGATAACAGATGCCGTAGCAATCAATTCATGGAGGTGAGTTGTATGTTTTGCGATAGTCTGTCTCTGAAAAGCAAGCACAGGTGACATAGGTGCGAACACAGGAAGCTTGCAGACCCTCGCTGCCTGCAGACACCGAGCAGCCACACTAGGAGGGCGGCCTAAGCCGTAGGCGAAATGTGCTCATTCGCTTTGGCGCGACGTCGAACTATAAATAATGCTGTCACTAGCGTGAGCGTTGCGTGAGCGTCGTGGAAAGTCGTAAAAGTCGGCTGCGAGGGTGAGTGCCAAGTTTGGGGGAGCGTTTCGTAGTATGCGCAGTGCAACGGAGACGCGGAAACTTGTTGTGGCCCAGTGTTTTGCAGTTGGACGACAAGATTGGTACACAGTAGTAAAGAGCGAGGCACTGAGTTGGCATGAATAATGGAGTGCACAACGGGGCTCGAGATGTGTTTGTTACCTCAGGTGCTGTATGATTGTCGACAAGGAGTGAAAACGGAGCAATTTGTGACGGCTCTTTCAATTTAAGACGTTAAAAAACAGACGGAATTTGTATTTGTAATACCAGAGCATCGAAACTACTTGGGACCTTTTGTGTATAAGAACGGGTCCGCGCCTTTGTACTCTGCTCTCTTCACCGCTACAAACCAACCAACCATCGTGTCAGTGCGCATCTGAGTCGCAAAGAATGGGGGAATAGCGCAGTTTGCTCGTGCATGGGGCGTAGCTCAGTTGGTAGAGCGTCTGCTTGGCATGTGAAAGGTCCAGGGTTCAAGCCGCGGCGGTTCCATTTTTTGTGGTCAGTGCATGGTAAGTTTTGGTCGCGGCGAACCTAAAGGCACGCAAGATGTTGCAAAGCCAGCGTCACAGACTGAATATGATGTATACTGACGTAAGGAGAGCAAGATGTAAGTGTGGGGGACCGGCTGTTATCGAGGTGTCATCGAGTGCAGATCTGTCTTAGGTATCGCGGCTTAACCTCATTGAAGTCTAGAGGGTGGACAACACGTTGGTCTTACTCAGAGCGGTGTCCGAATTCTATTTTCGACGTTATACGTGCCACTTTCATTGTGGCCAACTACGATTCGATACAGAATGCACGAAACCTGAAAGACACCCTAACGGATACATAGAGAGTAGTGTTTGTCTGTTGAATAATGGTGAAGTGCAAGGGTCTGTGTCGTCTATATGGCTGTATGTAGCACCATAAGTCTCTGGGGGGGGGCGGGCGTAGCTCAGATGGTAGAGCGCTCGCTTAGTATGCGAGAGGTACTGGGATCAATACCCAGTGCCTCCAGAATTTTTAACACACCTACATGCGCACCTTGCCATGCAAGTGGAATAATTCACAACCAGCAGATGTGTCTAGGAAGATACAAGCGAATGATTAGCATCCACAATTGACAAGCGTGCTGTTATTAGTGCGCAGGAAGCACCCTCCTCCCACGCCTACACTTAATTTAGAAACAGTACAAGTGTTCCCGTAAGATTCTCAAGCCTATGTCGGAAAGATCTGCCTTGCGCTGAGTACACGTAAATCCCACTGCACATTCCTATTCTTAGCGTGCAGTCAGCTGCTACTGGTGTTGCTAGTTGTGACTGCTGATAACAGATGCCGTAGCAATCAATTCATGGAGTGAGTTGTATGTTTTGCGATAGTCTGTCTCTGACAAGCAAGCACAGGTGACATAGGTGCGAACACAGGAAGCTTGCAGACCCTCGCTGCCTGCAGACACCGAGCAGCCACACTAGGAGGGCGGCCTAAGCCGTAGGCGAAATGTGCTCATTCGCTTTGGCGCGACGTCGAACTATAAATAATGCTGTCACTAGCGTGAGCGTTGCGTGAGCGTCGTGGAAAGTCGTAAAAGTCGGCTGCGAGGGTGAGTGCCAAGTTTGGGGAGCGTTTCGTAGTATGCGCAGTGCAACGGAGACGCGGAAACTTGTTGTGGCCCAGTGTTTTGCAGTTGGACGACAAGATTGGTACACAGTAGTAAAGAGCGAGGCACTGAGTTGGCATGAATAATGGAGTGCACAACGGGGCTCGAGATGTGTTTGTTACCTCAGGTGCTGTATGATTGTCGACAAGGAGTGAAAACGGAGCAATTTGTGACGGCTCTTTCAATTTAAGACGTTTAAAAACAGACGGAATTTGTATTTGTAATACCAGAGCATCGAAACTACTTGGACCTTTTGTGTATAAGAACGGGTCCGCGCCTTTGTACTCTGCTCTCTTCACCGCTACAAACCAACCAACCATCGTGTCAGTGCGCATCTGAGTCGCAAAGAATGGGGAATAGCGCAGTTTGCTCGTGCATGGGGCGTAGCTCAGTTGGTAGAGCGTCTGCTTGGCATGTGAAAGGTCCAGGGTTCAAGCCGCGGCGGTTCCATTTTTTGTGGTCAGTGCATGGTAAGTTTTGGTCGCGGCGAACCTAAAGGCACGCAAGATGTTGCAAAGCCAGCGTCACAGACTGATATGATGTATACTGACGTAAGGAGAGCAAGATGTAAGTGTGGGGACCGGCTGTTATCGAGGTGTCATCGAGTGCAGATCTGTCTTAGGTATCGCGGCTTAACCTCATTGAAGTCTAGAGGGTGGACAACACGTTGGTCTTACTCAGAGCGGTGTCCGAATTCTATTTTCGACGTTATACGTGCCACTTTCATTGTGGCCAACTACGATTCGATACAGAATGCACGAAACCTGAAAGACACCCTAACGGATACATAGAGAGTAGTGTTTGTCTGTTGAATAATGGGAGTGCAAGGGTCTGTGTCGTCTATATGGCTGTATGTAGCACCATAAGTCTCTGGGGGGGGCGGGCGTAGCTCAGATGGTAGAGCGCTCGCTTAGTATGCGAGAGGTACTGGGATCAATACCCAGTGCCTCCAGAATTTTTAACACACCTACATGCGCACCTTGCCATGCAAGTGGAATAATTCACAACCAGCAGATGTGTCTAGGAAGATACAAGCGAATGATTAGCATCCACAATTGACAAGCGTGCTGTTATTAGTGCGCAGGAAGCACCCTCCTCCCACGCCTACACTTAATTTAGAAACAGTACAAGTGTTCCCGTAAGATTCTCAAGCCTATGTCGGAAAGATCTGCCTTGCGCTGAGTACACGTAAATCCCACTGCACATTCCTATTCTTAGCGTGCAGTCAGCTGCTACTGGTGTTGCTAGTTGTGACTGCTGATAACAGATGCCGTAGCAATCAATTCATGGAGTGAGTTGTATGTTTTGCGATAGTCTGTCTCTGACAAGCAAGCACAGGTGACATAGGTGCGAACACAGGAAGCTTGCAGACCCTCGCTGCCTGCAGACACCGAGCAGCCACACTAGGAGGGCGGCCTAAGCCGTAGGCGAAATGTGCTCATTCGCTTTGGCGCGACGTCGAACTATAAATAATGCTGTCACTAGCGTGAGCGTTGCGTGAGCGTCGTGGAAAGTCGGAAAAGTCGGCTGCGAGGGTGAGTGCCAAGTTTGGGGAGCGTTTCGTAGTATGCGCAGTGCAACGGAGACGCGGAAACTTGTTGTGGCCCAGTGTTTTGCAGTTGGACGACAAGATTGGTACACAGTAGTAAAGAGCGAGGCACTGAGTTGGCATGAATAATGGAGTGCACAACGGGGCTCGAGATGTGTTTGTTACCTCAGGTGCTGTATGATTGTCGACAAGGAGTGAAAACGGAGCAATTTGTGACGGCTCTTGCAATTTAAGACGTTAAAAACAGACGGAATTTGTATTTGTAATACCAGAGCATCGAAACTACTTGGACCTTTTGTGTATAAGAACGGGTCCGCGCCTTTGTACTCTGCTCTCTTCACCGCTACAAACCAACCAACCATCGTGTCAGTGCGCATCTGAGTCGCAAAGAATGGGGAATAGCGCAGTTTGCTCGTGCATGGGGCGTAGCTCAGTTGGTAGAGCGTCTGCTTGGCATGTGAAAGGTCCAGGGTTCAAGCCGCGGCGGTTCCATTTTTTGTGGTCAGTGCATGGTAAGTTTTGGTCGCGGCGAACCTAAAGGCACGCAAGATGTTGCAAAGCCAGCGTCACAGACTGATATGATGTATACTGACGTAAGGAGAGCAAGATGTAAGTGTGGGGACCGGCTGTTATCGAGGTGTCATCGAGTGCAGATCTGTCTTAGGTATCGCGGCTTAACCTCATTGAAGTCTAGAGGGTGGACAACACGTTGGTCTTACTCAGAGCGGTGTCCGAATTCTATTTTCGACGTTATACGTGCCACTTTCATTGTGGCCAACTACGATTCGATACAGAATGCACGAAACCTGAAAGACACCCTAACGGATACATAGAGAGTAGTGTTTGTCTGTTGAATAATGGGAGTGCAAGGGTCTGTGTCGTCTATATGGCTGTATGTAGCACCATAAGACTCTGGGGGGGCGGGCGTAGCTCAGATGGTAGAGCGCTCGCTTAGTATGCGAGAGGTACTGGGATCAATACCCAGTGCCTCCAGAATTTTTAACACACCTACATGCGCACCTTGCCATGCAAGTGGAATAATTCACAACCAGCAGATGTGTCTAGGAAGATACAAGCGAATGATTAGCATCCACAATTGACAAGCGTGCTGTTATTAGTGCGCAGGAAGCACCCTCCTCCCACGCCTACACTTAATTTAGAAACAGTACAAGTGTTCCCGTAAGATTCTCAAGCCTATGTCGGAAAGATCTGCCTTGCGCTGAGTACACGTAAATCCCACTGCACATTCCTATTCTTAGCGTGCAGTCAGCTGCTACTGGTGTTGCTAGTTGTGACTGCTGATAACAGATGCCGTAGCAATCAATTCATGGAGTGAGTTGTATGTTTTGCGATAGTCTGTCTCTGACAAGCAAGCACAGGTGACATAGGTGCGAACACAGGAAGCTTGCAGACCCTCGCTGCCTGCAGACACCGAGCAGCCACACTAGGAGGGCGGCCTAAGCCGTAGGCGAAATGTGCTCATTCGCTTTGGCGCGACGTCGAACTATAAATAATGCTGTCACTAGCGTGAGCGTTGCGTGAGCGTCGTGGAAAGTCGTAAAAGTCGGCTGCGAGGGTGAGTGCCAAGTTTGGGGAGCGTTTCGTAGTATGCGCAGTGCAACGGAGACGCGGAAACTTGTTGTGGCCCAGTGTTTTGCAGTTGGACGACAAGATTGGTACACAGTAGTAAAGAGCGAGGCACTGAGTTGGCATGAATAATGGAGTGCACAACGGGGCTCGAGATGTGTTTGTTACCTCAGGTGCTGTATGATTGTCGACAAGGAGTGAAAACGGAGCAATTTGTGACGGCTCTTTCAATTTAAGACGTTAAAAACAGACGGAATTTGTATTTGTAATACCAGAGCATCGAAACTACTTGGACCTTTTGTGTATAAGAACGGGTCCGCGCCTTTGTACTCTGCTCTCTTCACCGCTACAAACCAACCAACCATCGTGTCAGTGCGCATCTGAGTCGCAAAGAATGGGGAATAGCGCAGTTTGCTCGTGCATGGGGCGTAGCTCAGTTGGTAGAGCGTCTGCTTGGCATGTGAAAGGTCCAGGGTTCAAGCCGCGGCGGTTCCATTTTTTGTGGTCAGTGCATGGTAAGTTTTGGTCGCGGCGAACCTAAAGGCACGCAAGATGTTGCAAAGCCAGCGTCACAGACTGATATGATGTATACTGACGTAAGGAGAGCAAGATGTAAGTGTGGGGACCGGCTGTTATCGAGGTGTCATCGAGTGCAGATCTGTCTTAGGTATCGCGGCTTAACCTCATTGAAGTCTAGAGGGTGGACAACACGTTGGTCTTACTCAGAGCGGTGTCCGAATTCTATTTTCGACGTTATACGTGCCACTTTCATTGTGGCCAACTACGATTCGATACAGAATGCACGAAACCTGAAAGACACCCTAACGGATACATAGAGAGTAGTGTTTGTCTGTTGAATAATGGGAGTGCAAGGGTCTGTGTCGTCTATATGGCTGTATGTAGCACCATAAGACTCTGGGGGGGCGGGCGTAGCTCAGATGGTAGAGCGCTCGCTTAGTATGCGAGAGGTACTGGGATCAATACCCAGTGCCTCCAGAATTTTTAACACACCTACATGCGCACCTTGCCATGCAAGTGGAATAATTCACAACCAGCAGATGTGTCTAGGAAGATACAAGCGAATGATTAGCATCCACAATTGACAAGCGTGCTGTTATTAGTGCGCAGGAAGCACCCTCCTCCCACGCCTACACTTAATTTAGAAACAGTACAAGTGTTCCCGTAAGATTCTCAAGCCTATGTCGGAAAGATCTGCCTTGCGCTGAGTACACGTAAATCCCACTGCACATTCCTATTCTTAGCGTGCAGTCAGCTGCTACTGGTGTTGCTAGTTGTGACTGCTGATAACAGATGCCGTAGCAATCAATTCATGGAGTGAGTTGTATGTTTTGCGATAGTCTGTCTCTGACAAGCAAGCACAGGTGACATAGGTGCGAACACAGGAAGCTTGCAGACCCTCGCTGCCTGCAGACACCGAGCAGCCACACTAGGAGGGCGGCCTAAGCCGTAGGCGAAATGTGCTCATTCGCTTTGGCGCGACGTCGAACTATAAATAATGCTGTCACTAGCGTGAGCGTTGCGTGAGCGTCGTGGAAAGTCGTAAAAGTCGGCTGCGAGGGTGAGTGCCAAGTTTGGGGAGCGTTTCGTAGTATGCGCAGTGCAACGGAGACGCGGAAACTTGTTGTGGCCCAGTGTTTTGCAGTTGGACGACAAGATTGGTACACAGTAGTAAAGAGCGAGGCACTGAGTTGGCATGAATAATGGAGTGCACAACGGGGCTCGAGATGTGTTTGTTACCTCAGGTGCTGTATGATTGTCGACAAGGAGTGAAAACGGAGCAATTTGTGACGGCTCTTGCAATTTAAGACGTTAAAAACAGACGGAATTTGTATTTGTAATACCAGAGCATCGAAACTACTTGGACCTTTTGTGTATAAGAACGGGTCCGCGCCTTTGTACTCTGCTCTCTTCACCGCTACAAACCAACCAACCATCGTGTCAGTGCGCATCTGAGTCGCAAAGAATGGGGAATAGCGCAGTTTGCTCGTGCATGGGGCGTAGCTCAGTTGGTAGAGCGTCTGCTTGGCATGTGAAAGGTCCAGGGTTCAAGCCGCGGCGGTTCCATTTTTTGTGGTCAGTGCATGGTAAGTTTTGGTCGCGGCGAACCTAAAGGCACGCAAGATGTTGCAAAGCCAGCGTCACAGACTGATATGATGTATACTGACGTAAGGAGAGCAAGATGTAAGTGTGGGGACCGGCTGTTATCGAGGTGTCATCGAGTGCAGATCTGTCTTAGGTATCGCGGCTTAACCTCATTGAAGTCTAGAGGGTGGACAACACGTTGGTCTTACTCAGAGCGGTGTCCGAATTCTATTTTCGACGTTATACGTGCCACTTTCATTGTGGCCAACTACGATTCGATACAGAATGCACGAAACCTGAAAGACACCCTAACGGATACATAGAGAGTAGTGTTTGTCTGTTGAATAATGGGAGTGCAAGGGTCTGTGTCGTCTATATGGCTGTATGTAGCACCATAAGACTCTGGGGGGGCGGGCGTAGCTCAGATGGTAGAGCGCTCGCTTAGTATGCGAGAGGTACTGGGATCAATACCCAGTGCCTCCAGAATTTTTAACACACCTACATGCGCACCTTGCCATGCAAGTGGAATAATTCACAACCAGCAGATGTGTCTAGGAAGATACAAGCGAATGATTAGCATCCACAATTGACAAGCGTGCTGTTATTAGTGCGCAGGAAGCACCCTCCTCCCACGCCTACACTTAATTTAGAAACAGTACAAGTGTTCCCGTAAGATTCTCAAGCCTATGTCGGAAAGATCTGCCTTGCGCTGAGTACACGTAAATCCCACTGCACATTCCTATTCTTAGCGTGCAGTCAGCTGCTACTGGTGTTGCTAGTTGTGACTGCTGATAACAGATGCCGTAGCAATCAATTCATGGAGTGAGTTGTATGTTTTGCGATAGTCTGTCTCTGACAAGCAAGCACAGGTGACATAGGTGCGAACACAGGAAGCTTGCAGACCCTCGCTGCCTGCAGACACCGAGCAGCCACACTAGGAGGGCGGCCTAAGCCGTAGGCGAAATGTGCTCATTCGCTTTGGCGCGACGTCGAACTATAAATAATGCTGTCACTAGCGTGAGCGTTGCGTGAGCGTCGTGGAAAGTCGTAAAAGTCGGCTGCGAGGGTGAGTGCCAAGTTTGGGGAGCGTTTCGTAGTATGCGCAGTGCAACGGAGACGCGGAAACTTGTTGTGGCCCAGTGTTTTGCAGTTGGACGACAAGATTGGTACACAGTAGTAAAGAGCGAGGCACTGAGTTGGCATGAATAATGGAGTGCACAACGGGGCTCGAGATGTGTTTGTTACCTCAGGTGCTGTATGATTGTCGACAAGGAGTGAAAACGGAGCAATTTGTGACGGCTCTTGCAATTTAAGACGTTAAAAACAGACGGAATTTGTATTTGTAATACCAGAGCATCGAAACTACTTGGACCTTTTGTGTATAAGAACGGGTCCGCGCCTTTGTACTCTGCTCTCTTCACCGCTACAAACCAACCAACCATCGTGTCAGTGCGCATCTGAGTCGCAAAGAATGGGGAATAGCGCAGTTTGCTCGTGCATGGGGCGTAGCTCAGTTGGTAGAGCGTCTGCTTGGCATGTGAAAGGTCCAGGGTTCAAGCCGCGGCGGTTCCATTTTTTGTGGTCAGTGCATGGTAAGTTTTGGTCGCGGCGAACCTAAAGGCACGCAAGATGTTGCAAAGCCAGCGTCACAGACTGATATGATGTATACTGACGTAAGGAGAGCAAGATGTAAGTGTGGGGACCGGCTGTTATCGAGGTGTCATCGAGTGCAGATCTGTCTTAGGTATCGCGGCTTAACCTCATTGAAGTCTAGAGGGTGGACAACACGTTGGTCTTACTCAGAGCGGTGTCCGAATTCTATTTTCGACGTTATACGTGCCACTTTCATTGTGGCCAACTACGATTCGATACAGAATGCACGAAACCTGAAAGACACCCTAACGGATACATAGAGAGTAGTGTTTGTCTGTTGAATAATGGGAGTGCAAGGGTCTGTGTCGTCTATATGGCTGTATGTAGCACCATAAGACTCTGGGGGGGCGGGCGTAGCTCAGATGGTAGAGCGCTCGCTTAGTATGCGAGAGGTACTGGGATCAATACCCAGTGCCTCCAGAATTTTTAACACACCTACATGCGCACCTTGCCATGCAAGTGGAATAATTCACAACCAGCAGATGTGTCTAGGAAGATACAAGCGAATGATTAGCATCCACAATTGACAAGCGTGCTGTTATTAGTGCGCAGGAAGCACCCTCCTCCCACGCCTACACTTAATTTAGAAACAGTACAAGTGTTCCCGTAAGATTCTCAAGCCTATGTCGGAAAGATCTGCCTTGCGCTGAGTACACGTAAATCCCACTGCACATTCCTATTCTTAGCGTGCAGTCAGCTGCTACTGGTGTTGCTAGTTGTGACTGCTGATAACAGATGCCGTAGCAATCAATTCATGGAGTGAGTTGTATGTTTTGCGATAGTCTGTCTCTGACAAGCAAGCACAGGTGACATAGGTGCGAACACAGGAAGCTTGCAGACCCTCGCTGCCTGCAGACACCGAGCAGCCACACTAGGAGGGCGGCCTAAGCCGTAGGCGAAATGTGCTCATTCGCTTTGGCGCGACGTCGAACTATAAATAATGCTGTCACTAGCGTGAGCGTTGCGTGAGCGTCGTGGAAAGTCGGAAAAGTCGGCTGCGAGGGTGAGTGCCAAGTTTGGGGAGCGTTTCGTAGTATGCGCAGTGCAACGGAGACGCGGAAACTTGTTGTGGCCCAGTGTTTTGCAGTTGGACGACAAGATTGGTACACAGTAGTAAAGAGCGAGGCACTGAGTTGGCATGAATAATGGAGTGCACAACGGGGCTCGAGATGTGTTTGTTACCTCAGGTGCTGTATGATTGTCGACAAGGAGTGAAAACGGAGCAATTTGTGACGGCTCTTGCAATTTAAGACGTTAAAAACAGACGGAATTTGTATTTGTAATACCAGAGCATCGAAACTACTTGGACCTTTTGTGTATAAGAACGGGTCCGCGCCTTTGTACTCTGCTCTCTTCACCGCTACAAACCAACCAACCATCGTGTCAGTGCGCATCTGAGTCGCAAAGAATGGGGAATAGCGCAGTTTGCTCGTGCATGGGGCGTAGCTCAGTTGGTAGAGCGTCTGCTTGGCATGTGAAAGGTCCAGGGTTCAAGCCGCGGCGGTTCCATTTTTTGTGGTCAGTGCATGGTAAGTTTTGGTCGCGGCGAACCTAAAGGCACGCAAGATGTTGCAAAGCCAGCGTCACAGACTGATATGATGTATACTGACGTAAGGAGAGCAAGATGTAAGTGTGGGGACCGGCTGTTATCGAGGTGTCATCGAGTGCAGATCTGTCTTAGGTATCGCGGCTTAACCTCATTGAAGTCTAGAGGGTGGACAACACGTTGGTCTTACTCAGAGCGGTGTCCGAATTCTATTTTCGACGTTATACGTGCCACTTTCATTGTGGCCAACTACGATTCGATACAGAATGCACGAAACCTGAAAGACACCCTAACGGATACATAGAGAGTAGTGTTTGTCTGTTGAATAATGGGAGTGCAAGGGTCTGTGTCGTCTATATGGCTGTATGTAGCACCATAAGACTCTGGGGGGGCGGGCGTAGCTCAGATGGTAGAGCGCTCGCTTAGTATGCGAGAGGTACTGGGATCAATACCCAGTGCCTCCAGAATTTTTAACACACCTACATGCGCACCTTGCCATGCAAGTGGAATAATTCACAACCAGCAGATGTGTCTAGGAAGATACAAGCGAATGATTAGCATCCACAATTGACAAGCGTGCTGTTATTAGTGCGCAGGAAGCACCCTCCTCCCACGCCTACACTTAATTTAGAAACAGTACAAGTGTTCCCGTAAGATTCTCAAGCCTATGTCGGAAAGATCTGCCTTGCGCTGAGTACACGTAAATCCCACTGCACATTCCTATTCTTAGCGTGCAGTCAGCTGCTACTGGTGTTGCTAGTTGTGACTGCTGATAACAGATGCCGTAGCAATCAATTCATGGAGTGAGTTGTATGTTTTGCGATAGTCTGTCTCTGACAAGCAAGCACAGGTGACATAGGTGCGAACACAGGAAGCTTGCAGACCCTCGCTGCCTGCAGACACCGAGCAGCCACACTAGGAGGGCGGCCTAAGCCGTAGGCGAAATGTGCTCATTCGCTTTGGCGCGACGTCGAACTATAAATAATGCTGTCACTAGCGTGAGCGTTGCGTGAGCGTCGTGGAAAGTCGTAAAAGTCGGCTGCGAGGGTGAGTGCCAAGTTTGGGGAGCGTTTCGTAGTATGCGCAGTGCAACGGAGACGCGGAAACTTGTTGTGGCCCAGTGTTTTGCAGTTGGACGACAAGATTGGTACACAGTAGTAAAGAGCGAGGCACTGAGTTGGCATGAATAATGGAGTGCACAACGGGGCTCGAGATGTGTTTGTTACCTCAGGTGCTGTATGATTGTCGACAAGGAGTGAAAACGGAGCAATTTGTGACGGCTCTTTCAATTTAAGACGTTAAAAACAGACGGAATTTGTATTTGTAATACCAGAGCATCGAAACTACTTGGACCTTTTGTGTATAAGAACGGGTCCGCGCCTTTGTACTCTGCTCTCTTCACCGCTACAAACCAACCAACCATCGTGTCAGTGCGCATCTGAGTCGCAAAGAATGGGGAATAGCGCAGTTTGCTCGTGCATGGGGCGTAGCTCAGTTGGTAGAGCGTCTGCTTGGCATGTGAAAGGTCCAGGGTTCAAGCCGCGGCGGTTCCATTTTTTGTGGTCAGTGCATGGTAAGTTTTGGTCGCGGCGAACCTAAAGGCACGCAAGATGTTGCAAAGCCAGCGTCACAGACTGATATGATGTATACTGACGTAAGGAGAGCAAGATGTAAGTGTGGGGACCGGCTGTTATCGAGGTGTCATCGAGTGCAGATCTGTCTTAGGTATCGCGGCTTAACCTCATTGAAGTCTAGAGGGTGGACAACACGTTGGTCTTACTCAGAGCGGTGTCCGAATTCTATTTTCGACGTTATACGTGCCACTTTCATTGTGGCCAACTACGATTCGATACAGAATGCACGAAACCTGAAAGACACCCTAACGGATACATAGAGAGTAGTGTTTGTCTGTTGAATAATGGGAGTGCAAGGGTCTGTGTCGTCTATATGGCTGTATGTAGCACCATAAGACTCTGGGGGGGCGGGCGTAGCTCAGATGGTAGAGCGCTCGCTTAGTATGCGAGAGGTACTGGGATCAATACCCAGTGCCTCCAGAATTTTTAACACACCTACATGCGCACCTTGCCATGCAAGTGGAATAATTCACAACCAGCAGATGTGTCTAGGAAGATACAAGCGAATGATTAGCATCCACAATTGACAAGCGTGCTGTTATTAGTGCGCAGGAAGCACCCTCCTCCCACGCCTACACTTAATTTAGAAACAGTACAAGTGTTCCCGTAAGATTCTCAAGCCTATGTCGGAAAGATCTGCCTTGCGCTGAGTACACGTAAATCCCACTGCACATTCCTATTCTTAGCGTGCAGTCAGCTGCTACTGGTGTTGCTAGTTGTGACTGCTGATAACAGATGCCGTAGCAATCAATTCATGGAGTGAGTTGTATGTTTTGCGATAGTCTGTCTCTGACAAGCAAGCACAGGTGACATAGGTGCGAACACAGGAAGCTTGCAGACCCTCGCTGCCTGCAGACACCGAGCAGCCACACTAGGAGGGCGGCCTAAGCCGTAGGCGAAATGTGCTCATTCGCTTTGGCGCGACGTCGAACTATAAATAATGCTGTCACTAGCGTGAGCGTTGCGTGAGCGTCGTGGAAAGTCGTAAAAGTCGGCTGCGAGGGTGAGTGCCAAGTTTGGGGAGCGTTTCGTAGTATGCGCAGTGCAACGGAGACGCGGAAACTTGTTGTGGCCCAGTGTTTTGCAGTTGGACGACAAGATTGGTACACAGTAGTAAAGAGCGAGGCACTGAGTTGGCATGAATAATGGAGTGCACAACGGGGCTCGAGATGTGTTTGTTACCTCAGGTGCTGTATGATTGTCGACAAGGAGTGAAAACGGAGCAATTTGTGACGGCTCTTGCAATTTAAGACGTTAAAAACAGACGGAATTTGTATTTGTAATACCAGAGCATCGAAACTACTTGGACCTTTTGTGTATAAGAACGGGTCCGCGCCTTTGTACTCTGCTCTCTTCACCGCTACAAACCAACCAACCATCGTGTCAGTGCGCATCTGAGTCGCAAAGAATGGGGAATAGCGCAGTTTGCTCGTGCATGGGGCGTAGCTCAGTTGGTAGAGCGTCTGCTTGGCATGTGAAAGGTCCAGGGTTCAAGCCGCGGCGGTTCCATTTTTTGTGGTCAGTGCATGGTAAGTTTTGGTCGCGGCGAACCTAAAGGCACGCAAGATGTTGCAAAGCCAGCGTCACAGACTGATATGATGTATACTGACGTAAGGAGAGCAAGATGTAAGTGTGGGGACCGGCTGTTATCGAGGTGTCATCGAGTGCAGATCTGTCTTAGGTATCGCGGCTTAACCTCATTGAAGTCTAGAGGGTGGACAACACGTTGGTCTTACTCAGAGCGGTGTCCGAATTCTATTTTCGACGTTATACGTGCCACTTTCATTGTGGCCAACTACGATTCGATACAGAATGCACGAAACCTGAAAGACACCCTAACGGATACATAGAGAGTAGTGTTTGTCTGTTGAATAATGGGAGTGCAAGGGTCTGTGTCGTCTATATGGCTGTATGTAGCACCATAAGACTCTGGGGGGGCGGGCGTAGCTCAGATGGTAGAGCGCTCGCTTAGTATGCGAGAGGTACTGGGATCAATACCCAGTGCCTCCAGAATTTTTAACACACCTACATGCGCACCTTGCCATGCAAGTGGAATAATTCACAACCAGCAGATGTGTCTAGGAAGATACAAGCGAATGATTAGCATCCACAATTGACAAGCGTGCTGTTATTAGTGCGCAGGAAGCACCCTCCTCCCACGCCTACACTTAATTTAGAAACAGTACAAGTGTTCCCGTAAGATTCTCAAGCCTATGTCGGAAAGATCTGCCTTGCGCTGAGTACACGTAAATCCCACTGCACATTCCTATTCTTAGCGTGCAGTCAGCTGCTACTGGTGTTGCTAGTTGTGACTGCTGATAACAGATGCCGTAGCAATCAATTCATGGAGTGAGTTGTATGTTTTGCGATAGTCTGTCTCTGACAAGCAAGCACAGGTGACATAGGTGCGAACACAGGAAGCTTGCAGACCCTCGCTGCCTGCAGACACCGAGCAGCCACACTAGGAGGGCGGCCTAAGCCGTAGGCGAAATGTGCTCATTCGCTTTGGCGCGACGTCGAACTATAAATAATGCTGTCACTAGCGTGAGCGTTGCGTGAGCGTCATGGAAAGTCGGAAAAGTCGGCTGCGAGGGTGAGTGCCAAGTTTGGGGAGAGTTTCGTAGTATGCGCAGTGCAACGGAGATGCGGAAACTTGTTGTGGCCCAGTGTTTTGCAGGTGGACGACAAGATTGGTACACAGTAGTAAAGAGCGAGGCACTGAGTTGGCATGAATAATGGAGTGCACAACGGGGCTCGAGATGTGTTTGTTACCTCAGGTGCTGTATGATTGTCGACAAGGAGTGAAAACGGAGCAATTTGTGACGGCTCTTTCAATTTAAGACGTTAAAAACAGACGGAATTTGTATTTGTAATACCAGAGCATCGAAACTACTTGGACCTTTTGTGTATAAGAACGGGTCCGCGCCTTTGTACTCTGCTCTCTTCACCGCTACAAACCAACCAACCATCGTGTCAGTGCGCATCTGAGTCGCAAAGAATGGGGAATAGCGCAGTTCGGTCGTGCATGGGGCGTAGCTCAGTTGGTAGAACGTCTGCTTGGCATGTGAAAGGTCCCGGGTTCAAGCCGCGGCGGTTCCATTTTTTGTGGTCAGTGCATGGTAAGTTTTGGTCGCGGCGAACCTAAAGGCACGCAAGATGTTGCAAAGCCAGCGTCACAGACTGATATGATGTATACTGACGTAAGGAGAGCAAGATGTAAGTGTGGGGACCGGCTGTTATCGAGGTGTCATCGAGTGCAGATCTGTCTTAGGTATCGCGGCTTAACCTCATTGAAGTCTAGAGGGTGGACAACACGTTGGTCTTACTCAGAGCGGTGTCCGAATTCTATTTTCGACGTTATACGTGCCACTTTCATTGTGGCCAACTACGATTCGATACAGAATGCACGAAACCTGAAAGACACCCTAACGGATACATAGAGAGTAGTGTTTGTCTGTTGAATAATGGGAGTGCAAGGGTCTGTGTCGTCTATATGGCTGTATGTAGCACCATAAGTCTCTGGGGGGGCGGGCGTAGCTCAGATGGTAGAGCGCTCGCTTAGTATGCGAGAGGTACTGGGATCAATACCCAGTGCCTCCAGAATTTTTAACACACCTACATGCGCACCTTGCCATGCAAGTGGAATAATTCACAACCAGCAGATGTGTCTAGGAAGATACAAGCGAATGATTAGCATCCACAATTGACAAGCGTGCTGTTATTAGTGCGCAGGAAGCACCCTCCTCCCACGCCTACACTTAATTTAGAAACAGTACAAGTGTTCCCGTAAGATTCTCAAGCCTATGTCGGAAAGATCTGCCTTGCGCTGAGTACACGTAAATCCCACTGCACATTCCTATTCTTAGCGTGCAGTCAGCTGCTACTGGTGTTGCTAGTTGTGACTGCTGATAACAGATGCCGTAGCAATCAATTCATGGAGTGAGTTGTATGTTTTGCGATAGTCTGTCTCTGAAAAGCAAGCACAGGTGACATAGGTGCGAACACAGGAAGCTTGCAGACCCTCGCTGCCTGCAGACACCGAGCAGCCACACTAGGAGGGCGGCCTAAGCCGTAGGCGAAATGTGCTCATTCGCTTTGGCGCGACGTCGAACTATAAATAATGCTGTCACTAGCGTGAGCGTTGCGTGAGCGTCGTGGAAAGTCGTAAAAGTCGGCTGCGAGGGTGAGTGCCAAGTTTGGGGAGCGTTTCGTAGTATGCGCAGTGCAACGGAGACGCGGAAACTTGTTGTGGCCCAGTGTTTTGCAGTTGGACGACAAGATTGGTACACAGTAGTAAAGAGCGAGGCACTGAGTTGGCATGAATAATGGAGTGCACAACGGGGCTCGAGATGTGTTTGTTACCTCAGGTGCTGTATGATTGTCGACAAGGAGTGAAAACGGAGCAATTTGTGACGGCTCTTTCAATTTAAGACGTTAAAAACAGACGGAATTTGTATTTGTAATACCAGAGCATCGAAACTACTTGGACCTTTTGTGTATAAGAACGGGTCCGCGCCTTTGTACTCTGCTCTCTTCACCGCTACAAACCAACCAACCATCGTGTCAGTGCGCATCTGAGTCGCAAAGAATGGGGAATAGCGCAGTTTGCTCGTGCATGGGGCGTAGCTCAGTTGGTAGAGCGTATGCTTGGCATGTGAAAGGTCCAGGGTTCAAGCCGCGGCGGTTCCATTTTTTGTGGTCAGTGCATGGTAAGTTTTGGTCGCGGCGAACCTAAAGGCACGCAAGATGTTGCAAAGCCAGCGTCACAGACTGATATGATGTATACTGACGTAAGGAGAGCAAGATGTAAGTGTGGGGACCGGCTGTTATCGAGGTGTCATCGAGTGCAGATCTGTCTTAGGTATCGCGGCTTAACCTCATTGAAGTCTAGAGGGTGGACAACACGTTGGTCTTACTCAGAGCGGTGTCCGAATTCTATTTTCGACGTTATACGTGCCACTTTCATTGTGGCCAACTACGATTCGATACAGAATGCACGAAACCTGAAAGACACCCTAACGGATACATAGAGAGTAGTGTTTGTCTGTTGAATAATGGGAGTGCAAGGGTCTGTGTCGTCTATATGGCTGTATGTAGCACCATAAGTCTCTGGGGGGGCGGGCGTAGCTCAGATGGTAGAGCGCTCGCTTAGTATGCGAGAGGTACTGGGATCAATACCCAGTGCCTCCAGAATTTTTAACACACCTACATGCGCACCTTGCCATGCAAGTGGAATAATTCACAACCAGCAGATGTGTCTAGGAAGATACAAGCGAATGATTAGCATCCACAATTGACAAGCGTGCTGTTATTAGTGCGCAGGAAGCACCCTCCTCCCACGCCTACACTTAATTTAGAAACAGTACAAGTGTTCCCGTAAGATTCTCAAGCCTATGTCGGAAAGATCTGCCTTGCGCTGAGTACACGTAAATCCCACTGCACATTCCTATTCTTAGCGTGCAGTCAGCTGCTACTGGTGTTGCTAGTTGTGACTGCTGATAACAGATGCCGTAGCAATCAATTCATGGAGTGAGTTGTATGTTTTGCGATAGTCTGTCTCTGAAAAGCAAGCACAGGTGACATAGGTGCGAACACAGGAAGCTTGCAGACCCTCGCTGCCTGCAGACACCGAGCAGCCACACTAGGAGGGCGGCCTAAGCCGTAGGCGAAATGTGCTCATTCGCTTTGGCGCGACGTCGAACTATAAATAATGCTGTCACTAGCGTGAGCGTTGCGTGAGCGTCGTGGAAAGTCGTAAAAGTCGGCTGCGAGGGTGAGTGCCAAGTTTGGGGAGCGTTTCGTAGTATGCGCAGTGCAACGGAGACGCGGAAACTTGTTGTGGCCCAGTGTTTTGCAGTTGGACGACAAGATTGGTACACAGTAGTAAAGAGCGAGGCACTGAGTTGGCATGAATAATGGAGTGCACAACGGGGCTCGAGATGTGTTTGTTACCTCAGGTGCTGTATGATTGTCGACAAGGAGTGAAAACGGAGCAATTTGTGACGGCTCTTTCAATTTAAGACGTTAAAAACAGACGGAATTTGTATTTGTAATACCAGAGCATCGAAACTACTTGGACCTTTTGTGTATAAGAACGGGTCCGCGCCTTTGTACTCTGCTCTCTTCACCGCTACAAACCAACCAACCATCGTGTCAGTGCGCATCTGAGTCGCAAAGAATGGGGAATAGCGCAGTTTGCTCGTGCATGGGGCGTAGCTCAGTTGGTAGAGCGTCTGCTTGGCATGTGAAAGGTCCAGGGTTCAAGCCGCGGCGGTTCCATTTTTTGTGGTCAGTGCATGGTAAGTTTTGGTCGCGGCGAACCTAAAGGCACGCAAGATGTTGCAAAGCCAGCGTCACAGACTGATATGATGTATACTGACGTAAGGAGAGCAAGATGTAAGTGTGGGGACCGGCTGTTATCGAGGTGTCATCGAGTGCAGATCTGTCTTAGGTATCGCGGCTTAACCTCATTGAAGTCTAGAGGGTGGACAACACGTTGGTCTTACTCAGAGCGGTGTCCGAATTCTATTTTCGACGTTATACGTGCCACTTTCATTGTGGCCAACTACGATTCGATACAGAATGCACGAAACCTGAAAGACACCCTAACGGATACATAGAGAGTAGTGTTTGTCTGTTGAATAATGGGAGTGCAAGGGTCTGTGTCGTCTATATGGCTGTATGTAGCACCATAAGTCTCTGGGGGGGCGGGCGTAGCTCAGATGGTAGAGCGCTCGCTTAGTATGCGAGAGGTACTGGGATCAATACCCAGTGCCTCCAGAATTTTTAACACACCTACATGCGCACCTTGCCATGCAAGTGGAATAATTCACAACCAGCAGATGTGTCTAGGAAGATACAAGCGAATGATTAGCATCCACAATTGACAAGCGTGCTGTTATTAGTGCGCAGGAAGCACCCTCCTCCCACGCCTACACTTAATTTAGAAACAGTACAAGTGTTCCCGTAAGATTCTCAAGCCTATGTCGGAAAGATCTGCCTTGCGCTGAGTACACGTAAATCCCACTGCACATTCCTATTCTTAGCGTGCAGTCAGCTGCTACTGGTGTTGCTAGTTGTGACTGCTGATAACAGATGCCGTAGCAATCAATTCATGGAGTGAGTTGTATGTTTTGCGATAGTCTGTCTCTGAAAAGCAAGCACAGGTGACATAGGTGCGAACACAGGAAGCTTGCAGACCCTCGCTGCCTGCAGACACCGAGCAGCCACACTAGGAGGGCGGCCTAAGCCGTAGGCGAAATGTGCTCATTCGCTTTGGCGCGACGTCGAACTATAAATAATGCTGTCACTAGCGTGAGCGTTGCGTGAGCGTCGTGGAAAGTCGTAAAAGTCGGCTGCGAGGGTGAGTGCCAAGTTTGGGGAGCGTTTCGTAGTATGCGCAGTGCAACGGAGACGCGGAAACTTGTTGTGGCCCAGTGTTTTGCAGTTGGACGACAAGATTGGTACACAGTAGTAAAGAGCGAGGCACTGAGTTGGCATGAATAATGGAGTGCACAACGGGGCTCGAGATGTGTTTGTTACCTCAGGTGCTGTATGATTGTCGACAAGGAGTGAAAACGGAGCAATTTGTGACGGCTCTTTCAATTTAAGACGTTAAAAACAGACGGAATTTGTATTTGTAATACCAGAGCATCGAAACTACTTGGACCTTTTGTGTATAAGAACGGGTCCGCGCCTTTGTACTCTGCTCTCTTCACCGCTACAAACCAACCAACCATCGTGTCAGTGCGCATCTGAGTCGCAAAGAATGGGGAATAGCGCAGTTTGCTCGTGCATGGGGCGTAGCTCAGTTGGTAGAGCGTCTGCTTGGCATGTGAAAGGTCCAGGGTTCAAGCCGCGGCGGTTCCATTTTTTGTGGTCAGTGCATGGTAAGTTTTGGTCGCGGCGAACCTAAAGGCACGCAAGATGTTGCAAAGCCAGCGTCACAGACTGATATGATGTATAGTGACGTAAGGAGAGCAAGATGTAAGTGTGGGGACCGGCTGTTATCGAGGTGTCATCGAGTGCAGATCTGTCTTAGGTATCGCGGCTTAACCTCATTGAAGTCTAGAGGGTGGACAACACGTTGGTCTTACTCAGAGCGGTGTCCGAATTCTATTTTCGACGTTATACGTGCCACTTTCATTGTGGCCAACTACGATTCGATACAGAATGCACGAAACCTGAAAGACACCCTAACGGATACATAGAGAGTAGTGTTTGTCTGTTGAATAATGGGAGTGCAAGGGTCTGTGTCGTCTATATGGCTGTATGTAGCACCATAAGTCTCTGGGGGGGCGGGCGTAGCTCAGATGGTAGAGCGCTCGCTTAGTATGCGAGAGGTACTGGGATCAATACCCAGTGCCTCCAGAATTTTTAACACACCTACATGCGCACCTTGCCATGCAAGTGGAATAATTCACAACCAGCAGATGTGTCTAGGAAGATACAAGCGAATGATTAGCATCCACAATTGACAAGCGTGCTGTTATTAGTGCGCAGGAAGCACCCTCCTCCCACGCCTACACTTAATTTAGAAACAGTACAAGTGTTCCCGTAAGATTCTCAAGCCTATGTCGGAAAGATCTGCCTTGCGCTGAGTACACGTAAATCCCACTGCACATTCCTATTCTTAGCGTGCAGTCAGCTGCTACTGGTGTTGCTAGTTGTGACTGCTGATAACAGATGCCGTAGCAATCAATTCATGGAGTGAGTTGTATGTTTTGCGATAGTCTGTCTCTGAAAAGCAAGCACAGGTGACATAGGTGCGAACACAGGAAGCTTGCAGACCCTCGCTGCCTGCAGACACCGAGCAGCCACACTAGGAGGGCGGCCTAAGCCGTAGGCGAAATGTGCTCATTCGCTTTGGCGCGACGTCGAACTATAAATAATGCTGTCACTAGCGTGAGCGTTGCGTGAGCGTCGTGGAAAGTCGTAAAAGTCGGCTGCGAGGGTGAGTGCCAAGTTTGGGGAGCGTTTCGTAGTATGCGCAGTGCAACGGAGACGCGGAAACTTGTTGTGGCCCAGTGTTTTGCAGTTGGACGACAAGATTGGTACACAGTAGTAAAGAGCGAGGCACTGAGTTGGCATGAATAATGGAGTGCACAACGTGGCTCGAGATGTGTTTGTTACCTCAGGTGCTGTATGATTGTCGACAAGGAGTGAAAACGGAGCAATTTGTGACGGCTCTTTCAATTTAAGACGTTAAAAACAGACGGAATTTGTATTTGTAATACCAGAGCATCGAAACTACTTGGACCTTTTGTGTATAAGAACGGGTCCGCGCCTTTGTACTCTGCTCTCTTCACCGCTACAAACCAACCAACCATCGTGTCAGTGCGCATCTGAGTCGCAAAGAATGGGGAATAGCGCAGTTTGCTCGTGCATGGGGCGTAGCTCAGTTGGTAGAGCGTCTGCTTGGCATGTGAAAGGTCCAGGGTTCAAGCCGCGGCGGTTCCATTTTTTGTGGTCAGTGCATGGTAAGTTTTGGTCGCGGCGAACCTAAAGGCACGCAAGATGTTGCAAAGCCAGCGTCACAGACTGATATGATGTATACTGACGTAAGGAGAGCAAGATGTAAGTGTGGGGACCGGCTGTTATCGAGGTGTCATCGAGTGCAGATCTGTCTTAGGTATCGCGGCTTAACCTCATTGAAGTCTAGAGGGTGGACAACACGTTGGTCTTACTCAGAGCGGTGTCCGAATTCTATTTTCGACGTTATACGTGCCACTTTCATTGTGGCCAACTACGATTCGATACAGAATGCACGAAACCTGAAAGACACCCTAACGGATACATAGAGAGTAGTGTTTGTCTGTTGAATAATGGGAGTGCAAGGGTCTGTGTCGTCTATATGGCTGTATGTAGCACCATAAGTCTCTGGGGGGGCGGGCGTAGCTCAGATGGTAGAGCGCTCGCTTAGTATGCGAGAGGTACTGGGATCAATACCCAGTGCCTCCAGAATTTTTAACACACCTACATGCGCACCTTGCCATGCAAGTGGAATAATTCACAACCAGCAGATGTGTCTAGGAAGATACAAGCGAATGATTAGCATCCACAATTGACAAGCGTGCTGTTATTAGTGCGCAGGAAGCACCCTCCTCCCACGCCTACACTTAATTTAGAAACAGTACAAGTGTTCCCGTAAGATTCTCAAGCCTATGTCGGAAAGATCTGCCTTGCGCTGAGTACACGTAAATCCCACTGCACATTCCTATTCTTAGCGTGCAGTCAGCTGCTACTGGTGTTGCTAGTTGTGACTGCTGATAACAGATGCCGTAGCAATCAATTCATGGAGTGAGTTGTATGTTTTGCGATAGTCTGTCTCTGAAAAGCAAGCACAGGTGACATAGGTGCGAACACAGGAAGCTTGCAGACCCTCGCTGCCTGCAGACACCGAGCAGCCACACTAGGAGGGCGGCCTAAGCCGTAGGCGAAATGTGCTCATTCGCTTTGGCGCGACGTCGAACTATAAATAATGCTGTCACTAGCGTGAGCGTTGCGTGAGCGTCGTGGAAAGTCGTAAAAGTCGGCTGCGAGGGTGAGTGCCAAGTTTGGGGAGCGTTTCGTAGTATGCGCAGTGCAACGGAGACGCGGAAACTTGTTGTGGCCCAGTGTTTTGCAGTTGGACGACAAGATTGGTACACAGTAGTAAAGAGCGAGGCACTGAGTTGGCATGAATAATGGAGTGCACAACGGGGCTCGAGATGTGTTTGTTACCTCAGGTGCTGTATGATTGTCGACAAGGAGTGAAAACGGAGCAATTTGTGACGGCTCTTTCAATTTAAGACGTTAAAAACAGACGGAATTTGTATTTGTAATACCAGAGCATCGAAACTACTTGGACCTTTTGTGTATAAGAACGGGTCCGCGCCTTTGTACTCTGCTCTCTTCACCGCTACAAACCAACCAACCATCGTGTCAGTGCGCATCTGAGTCGCAAAGAATGGGGAATAGCGCAGTTTGCTCGTGCATGGGGCGTAGCTCAGTTGGTAGAGCGTCTGCTTGGCATGTGAAAGGTCCAGGGTTCAAGCCGCGGCGGTTCCATTTTTTGTGGTCAGTGCATGGTAAGTTTTGGTCGCGGCGAACCTAAAGGCACGCAAGATGTTGCAAAGCCAGCGTCACAGACTGATATGATGTATACTGACGTAAGGAGAGCAAGATGTAAGTGTGGGGACCGGCTGTTATCGAGGTGTCATCGAGTGCAGATCTGTCTTAGGTATCGCGGCTTAACCTCATTGAAGTCTAGAGGGTGGACAACACGTTGGTCTTACTCAGAGCGGTGTCCGAATTCTATTTTCGACGTTATACGTGCCACTTTCATTGTGGCCAACTACGATTCGATACAGAATGCACGAAACCTGAAAGACACCCTAACGGATACATAGAGAGTAGTGTTTGTCTGTTGAATAATGGGAGTGCAAGGGTCTGTGTCGTCTATATGGCTGTATGTAGCACCATAAGTCTCTGGGGGGGCGGGCGTAGCTCAGATGGTAGAGCGCTCGCTTAGTATGCGAGAGGTACTGGGATCAATACCCAGTGCCTCCAGAATTTTTAACACACCTACATGCGCACCTTGCCATGCAAGTGGAATAATTCACAACCAGCAGATGTGTCTAGGAAGATACAAGCGAATGATTAGCATCCACAATTGACAAGCGTGCTGTTATTAGTGCGCAGGAAGCACCCTCCTCCCACGCCTACACTTAATTTAGAAACAGTACAAGTGTTCCCGTAAGATTCTCAAGCCTATGTCGGAAAGATCTGCCTTGCGCTGACTACACGTAAATCCCACTGCACATTCCTATTCTTAGCGTGCAGTCAGCTGCTACTGGTGTTGCTAGTTGTGACTGCTGATAACAGATGCCGTAGCAATCAATTCATGGAGTGAGTTGTATGTTTTGCGATAGTCTGTCTCTGAAAAGCAAGCACAGGTGACATAGGTGCGAACACAGGAAGCTTGCAGACCCTCGCTGCCTGCAGACACCGAGCAGCCACACTAGGAGGGCGGCCTAAGCCGTAGGCGAAATGTGCTCATTCGCTTTGGCGCGACGTCGAACTATAAATAATGCTGTCACTAGCGTGAGCGTTGCGTGAGCGTCGTGGAAAGTCGTAAAAGTCGGCTGCGAGGGTGAGTGCCAAGTTTGGGGAGCGTTTCGTAGTATGCGCAGTGCAACGGAGACGCGGAAACTTGTTGTGGCCCAGTGTTTTGCAGTTGGACGACAAGATTGGTACACAGTAGTAAAGAGCGAGGCACTGAGTTGGCATGAATAATGGAGTGCACAACGGGGCTCGAGATGTGTTTGTTACCTCAGGTGCTGTATGATTGTCGACAAGGAGTGAAAACGGAGCAATTTGTGACGGCTCTTTCAATTTAAGACGTTAAAAACAGACGGAATTTGTATTTGTAATACCAGAGCATCGAAACTACTTGGACCTTTTGTGTATAAGAACGGGTCCGCGCCTTTGTACTCTGCTCTCTTCACCGCTACAAACCAACCAACCATCGTGTCAGTGCGCATCTGAGTCGCAAAGAATGGGGAATAGCGCAGTTTGCTCGTGCATGGGGCGTAGCTCAGTTGGTAGAGCGTCTGCTTGGCATGTGAAAGGTCCAGGGTTCAAGCCGCGGCGGTTCCATTTTTTGTGGTCAGTGCATGGTAAGTTTTGGTCGCGGCGAACCTAAAGGCACGCAAGATGTTGCAAAGCCAGCGTCACAGACTGATATGATGTATACTGACGTAAGGAGAGCAAGATGTAAGTGTGGGGACCGGCTGTTATCGAGGTGTCATCGAGTGCAGATCTGTCTTAGGTATCGCGGCTTAACCTCATTGAAGTCTAGAGGGTGGACAACACGTTGGTCTTACTCAGAGCGGTGTCCGAATTCTATTTTCGACGTTATACGTGCCACTTTCATTGTGGCCAACTACGATTCGATACAGAATGCACGAAACCTGAAAGACACCCTAACGGATACATAGAGAGTAGTGTTTGTCTGTTGAATAATGGGAGTGCAAGGGTCTGTGTCGTCTATATGGCTGTATGTAGCACCATAAGTCTCTGGGGGGGCGGGCGTAGCTCAGATGGTAGAGCGCTCGCTTAGTATGCGAGAGGTACTGGGATCAATACCCAGTGCCTCCAGAATTTTTAACACACCTACATGCGCACCTTGCCATGCAAGTGGAATAATTCACAACCAGCAGATGTGTCTAGGAAGATACAAGCGAATGATTAGCATCCACAATTGACAAGCGTGCTGTTATTAGTGCGCAGGAAGCACCCTCCTCCCACGCCTACACTTAATTTAGAAACAGTACAAGTGTTCCCGTAAGATTCTCAAGCCTATGTCGGAAAGATCTGCCTTGCGCTGAGTACACGTAAATCCCACTGCACATTCCTATTCTTAGCGTGCAGTCAGCTGCTACTGGTGTTGCTAGTTGTGACTGCTGATAACAGATGCCGTAGCAATCAATTCATGGAGTGAGTTGTATGTTTTGCGATAGTCTGTCTCTGAAAAGCAAGCACAGGTGACATAGGTGCGAACACAGGAAGCTTGCAGACCCTCGCTGCCTGCAGACACCGAGCAGCCACACTAGGAGGGCGGCCTAAGCCGTAGGCGAAATGTGCTCATTCGCTTTGGCGCGACGTCGAACTATAAATAATGCTGTCACTAGCGTGAGCGTTGCGTGAGCGTCGTGGAAAGTCGTAAAAGTCGGCTGCGAGGGTGAGTGCCAAGTTTGGGGAGCGTTTCGTAGTATGCGCAGTGCAACGGAGACGCGGAAACTTGTTGTGGCCCAGTGTTTTGCAGTTGGACGACAAGATTGGTACACAGTAGTAAAGAGCGAGGCACTGAGTTGGCATGAATAATGGAGTGCACAACGGGGCTCGAGATGTGTTTGTTACCTCAGGTGCTGTATGATTGTCGACAAGGAGTGAAAACGGAGCAATTTGTGACGGCTCTTTCAATTTAAGACGTTAAAAACAGACGGAATTTGTATTTGTAATACCAGAGCATCGAAACTACTTGGACCTTTTGTGTATAAGAACGGGTCCGCGCCTTTGTACTCTGCTCTCTTCACCGCTACAAACCAACCAACCATCGTGTCAGTGCGCATCTGAGTCGCAAAGAATGGGGAATAGCGCAGTTTGCTCGTGCATGGGGCGTAGCTCAGTTGGTAGAGCGTCTGCTTGGCATGTGAAAGGTCCAGGGTTCAAGCCGCGGCGGTTCCATTTTTTGTGGTCAGTGCATGGTAAGTTTTGGTCGCGGCGAACCTAAAGGCACGCAAGATGTTGCAAAGCCAGCGTCACAGACTGATATGATGTATACTGACGTAAGGAGAGCAAGATGTAAGTGTGGGGACCGGCTGTTATCGAGGTGTCATCGAGTGCAGATCTGTCTTAGGTATCGCGGCTTAACCTCATTGAAGTCTAGAGGGTGGACAACACGTTGGTCTTACTCAGAGCGGTGTCCGAATTCTATTTTCGACGTTATACGTGCCACTTTCATTGTGGCCAACTACGATTCGATACAGAATGCACGAAACCTGAAAGACACCCTAACGGATACATAGAGAGTAGTGTTTGTCTGTTGAATAATGGGAGTGCAAGGGTCTGTGTCGTCTATATGGCTGTATGTAGCACCATAAGTCTCTGGGGGGGCGGGCGTAGCTCAGATGGTAGAGCGCTCGCTTAGTATGCGAGAGGTACTGGGATCAATACCCAGTGCCTCCAGAATTTTTAACACACCTACATGCGCACCTTGCCATGCAAGTGGAATAATTCACAACCAGCAGATGTGTCTAGGAAGATACAAGCGAATGATTAGCATCCACAATTGACAAGCGTGCTGTTATTAGTGCGCAGGAAGCACCCTCCTCCCACGCCTACACTTAATTTAGAAACAGTACAAGTGTTCCCGTAAGATTCTCAAGCCTATGTCGGAAAGATCTGCCTTGCGCTGAGTACACGTAAATCCCACTGCACATTCCTATTCTTAGCGTGCAGTCAGCTGCTACTGGTGTTGCTAGTTGTGACTGCTGATAACAGATGCCGTAGCAATCAATTCATGGAGTGAGTTGTATGTTTTGCGATAGTCTGTCTCTGACAAGCAAGCACAGGTGACATAGGTGCGAACACAGGAAGCTTGCAGACCCTCGCTGCCTGCAGACACCGAGCAGCCACACTAGGAGGGCGGCCTAAGCCGTAGGCGAAATGTGCTCATTCGCTTTGGCGCGACGTCGAACTATAAATAATGCTGTCACTAGCGTGAGCGTTGCGTGAGCGTCGTGGAAAGTCGGAAAAGTCGGCTGCGAGGGTGAGTGCCAAGTTTGGGGAGCGTTTCGTAGTATGCGCAGTGCAACGGAGACGCGGAAACTTGTTGTGGCCCAGTGTTTTGCAGTTGGACGACAAGATTGGTACACAGTAGTAAAGAGCGAGGCACTGAGTTGGCATGAATAATGGAGTGCACAACGGGGCTCGAGATGTGTTTGTTACCTCAGGTGCTGTATGATTGTCGACAAGGAGTGAAAACGGAGCAATTTGTGACGGCTCTTTCAATTTAAGACGTTAAAAACAGACGGAATTTGTATTTGTAATACCAGAGCATCGAAACTACTTGGACCTTTTGTGTATAAGAACGGGTCCGCGCCTTTGTACTCTGCTCTCTTCACCGCTACAAACCAACCAACCATCGTGTCAGTGCGCATCTGAGTCGCAAAGAATGGGGAATAGCGCAGTTTGCTCGTGCATGGGGCGTAGCTCAGTTGGTAGAGCGTCTGCTTGGCATGTGAAAGGTCCAGGGTTCAAGCCGCGGCGGTTCCATTTTTTGTGGTCAGTGCATGGTAAGTTTTGGTCGCGGCGAACCTAAAGGCACGCAAGATGTTGCAAAGCCAGCGTCACAGACTGATATGATGTATACTGACGTAAGGAGAGCAAGATGTAAGTGTGGGGACCGGCTGTTATCGAGGTGTCATCGAGTGCAGATCTGTCTTAGGTATCGCGGCTTAACCTCATTGAAGTCTAGAGGGTGGACAACACGTTGGTCTTACTCAGAGCGGTGTCCGAATTCTATTTTCGACGTTATACGTGCCACTTTCATTGTGGCCAACTACGATTCGATACAGAATGCACGAAACCTGAAAGACACCCTAACGGATACATAGAGAGTAGTGTTTGTCTGTTGAATAATGGGAGTGCAAGGGTCTGTGTCGTCTATATGGCTGTATGTAGCACCATAAGACTCTGGGGGGGCGGGCGTAGCTCAGATGGTAGAGCGCTCGCTTAGTATGCGAGAGGTACTGGGATCAATACCCAGTGCCTCCAGAATTTTTAACACACCTACATGCGCACCTTGCCATGCAAGTGGAATAATTCACAACCAGCAGATGTGTCTAGGAAGATACAAGCGAATGATTAGCATCCACAATTGACAAGCGTGCTGTTATTAGTGCGCAGGAAGCACCCTCCTCCCACGCCTACACTTAATTTAGAAACAGTACAAGTGTTCCTGTAAGATTCTCAAGCCTATGTCGGAAAGATCTGCCTTGCGCTGAGTACACGTAAATCCCACTGCACATTCCTATTCTTAGCGTGCAGTCAGCTGCTACTGGTGTTGCTAGTTGTGACTGCTGATAACAGATGCCGTAGCAATCAATTCATGGAGTGAGTTGTATGTTTTGCGATAGTCTGTCTCTGACAAGCAAGCACAGGTGACATAGGTGCGAACACAGGAAGCTTGCAGACCCTCGCTGCCTGCAGACACCGAGCAGCCACACTAGGAGGGCGGCCTAAGCCGTAGGCGAAATGTGCTCATTCGCTTTGGCGCGACGTCGAACTATAAATAATGCTGTCACTAGCGTGAGCGTTGCGTGAGCGTCGTGGAAAGTCGGAAAAGTCGGCTGCGAGGGTGAGTGCCAAGTTTGGGGAGCGTTTCGTAGTATGTGCAGTGCAACGGAGACGCGGAAACTTGTTGTGGCCCAGTGTTTTGCAGTTGGACGACAAGATTGGTACACAGTAGTAAAGAGCGAGGCACTGAGTTGGCATGAATAATGGAGTGCACAACGGGGCTCGAGATGTGTTTGTTACCTCAGGTGCTGTATGATTGTCGACAAGGAGTGAAAACGGAGCAATTTGTGACGGCTCTTTCAATTTAAGACGTTAAAAACAGACGGAATTTGTATTTGTAATACCAGAGCATCGAAACTACTTGGACCTTTTGTGTATAAGAACGGGTCCGCGCCTTTGTACTCTGCTCTCTTCACCGCTACAAACCAACCAACCATCGTCTCAGTGCGCATCTGAGTCGCAAAGAATGGGGAATAGCGCAGTTTGCTCGTGCATGGGGCGTAGCTCAGTTGGTAGAGCGTCTGCTTGGCATGTGAAAGGTCCAGGGTTCAAGCCGCGGCGGTTCCATTTTTTGTGGTCAGTGCATGGTAAGTTTTGGTCGCGGCGAACCTAAAGGCACGCAAGATGTTGCAAAGCCAGCGTCACAGACTGATATGATGTATACTGACGTAAGGAGAGCAAGATGTAAGTGTGGGGACCGGCTGTTATCGAGGTGTCATCGAGTGCAGATCTGTCTTAGGTATCGCGGCTTAACCTCATTGAAGTCTAGAGGGTGGACAACACGTTGGTCTTACTCAGAGCGGTGTCCGAATTCTATTTTCGACGTTATACGTGCCACTTTCATTGTGGCCAACTACGATTCGATACAGAATGCACGAAACCTGAAAGACACCCTAACGGATACATAGAGAGTAGTGTTTGTCTGTTGAATAATGGGAGTGCAAGGGTCTGTGTCGTCTATATGGCTGTATGTAGCACCATAAGACTCTGGGGGGGCGGGCGTAGCTCAGATGGTAGAGCGCTCGCTTAGTATGCGAGAGGTACTGGGATCAATACCCAGTGCCTCCAGAATTTTTAACACACCTACATGCGCACCTTGCCATGCAAGTGGAATAATTCACAACCAGCAGATGTGTCTAGGAAGATACAAGCGAATGATTAGCATCCACAATTGACAAGCGTGCTGTTATTAGTGCGCAGGAAGCACCCTCCTCCCACGCCTACACTTAATTTAGAAACAGTACAAGTGTTCCTGTAAGATTCTCAAGCCTATGTCGGAAAGATCTGCCTTGCGCTGAGTACACGTAAATCCCACTGCACATTCCTATTCTTAGCGTGCAGTCAGCTGCTACTGGTGTTGCTAGTTGTGACTGCTGATAACAGATGCCGTAGCAATCAATTCATGGAGTGAGTTGTATGTTTTGCGATAGTCTGTCTCTGACAAGCAAGCACAGGTGACATAGGTGCGAACACAGGAAGCTTGCAGACCCTCGCTGCCTGCAGACACCGAGCAGCCACACTAGGAGGGCGGCCTAAGCCGTAGGCGAAATGTGCTCATTCGCTTTGGCGCGACGTCGAACTATAAATAATGCTGTCACTAGCGTGAGCGTTGCGTGAGCGTCGTGGAAAGTCGGAAAAGTCGGCTGCGAGGGTGAGTGCCAAGTTTGGGGAGCGTTTCGTAGTATGCGCAGTGCAACGGAGACGCGGAAACTTGTTGTGGCCCAGTGTTTTGCAGTTGGACGACAAGATTGGTACACAGTAGTAAAGAGCGAGGCACTGAGTTGGCATGAATAATGGAGTGCACAACGGGGCTCGAGATGTGTTTGTTACCTCAGGTGCTGTATGATTGTCGACAAGGAGTGAAAACGGAGCAATTTGTGACGGCTCTTTCAATTTAAGACGTTAAAAACAGACGGAATTTGTATTTGTAATACCAGAGCATCGAAACTACTTGGACCTTTTGTGTATAAGAACGGGTCCGCGCCTTTGTACTCTGCTCTCTTCACCGCTACAAACCAACCAACCATCGTGTCAGTGCGCATCTGAGTCGCAAAGAATGGGGAATAGCGCAGTTTGCTCGTGCATGGGGCGTAGCTCAGTTGGTAGAGCGTCTGCTTGGCATGTGAAAGGTCCAGGGTTCAAGCCGCGGCGGTTCCATTTTTTGTGGTCAGTGCATGGTAAGTTTTGGTCGCGGCGAACCTAAAGGCACGCAAGATGTTGCAAAGCCAGCGTCACAGACTGATATGATGTATACTGACGTAAGGAGAGCAAGATGTAAGTGTGGGGACCGGCTGTTATCGAGGTGTCATCGAGTGCAGATCTGTCTTAGGTATCGCGGCTTAACCTCATTGAAGTCTAGAGGGTGGACAACACGTTGGTCTTACTCAGAGCGGTGTCCGAATTCTATTTTCGACGTTATACGTGCCACTTTCATTGTGGCCAACTACGATTCGATACAGAATGCACGAAACCTGAAAGACACCCTAACGGATACATAGAGAGTAGTGTTTGTCTGTTGAATAATGGGAGTGCAAGGGTCTGTGTCGTCTATATGGCTGTATGTAGCACCATAAGACTCTGGGGGGGCGGGCGTAGCTCAGATGGTAGAGCGCTCGCTTAGTATGCGAGAGGTACTGGGATCAATACCCAGTGCCTCCAGAATTTTTAACACACCTACATGCGCACCTTGCCATGCAAGTGGAATAATTCACAACCAGCAGATGTGTCTAGGAAGATACAAGCGAATGATTAGCATCCACAATTGACAAGCGTGCTGTTATTAGTGCGCAGGAAGCACCCTCCTCCCACGCCTACACTTAATTTAGAAACAGTACAAGTGTTCCTGTAAGATTCTCAAGCCTATGTCGGAAAGATCTGCCTTGCGCTGAGTACACGTAAATCCCACTGCACATTCCTATTCTTAGCGTGCAGTCAGCTGCTACTGGTGTTGCTAGTTGTGACTGCTGATAACAGATGCCGTAGCAATCAATTCATGGAGTGAGTTGTATGTTTTGCGATAGTCTGTCTCTGACAAGCAAGCACAGGTGACATAGGTGCGAACACAGGAAGCTTGCAGACCCTCGCTGCCTGCAGACACCGAGCAGCCACACTAGGAGGGCGGCCTAAGCCGTAGGCGAAATGTGCTCATTCGCTTTGGCGCGACGTCGAACTATAAATAATGCTGTCACTAGCGTGAGCGTTGCGTGAGCGTCGTGGAAAGTCGGAAAAGTCGGCTGCGAGGGTGAGTGCCAAGTTTGGGGAGCGTTTCGTAGTATGCGCAGTGCAACGGAGACGCGGAAACTTGTTGTGGCCCAGTGTTTTGCAGTTGGACGTCAAGATTGGTACACAGTAGTAAAGAGCGAGGCACTGAGTTGGCATGAATAATGGAGTGCACAACGGGGCTCGAGATGTGTTTGTTACCTCAGGTGCTGTATGATTGTCGACAAGGAGTGAAAACGGAGCAATTTGTGACGGCTCTTTCAATTTAAGACGTTAAAAACAGACGGAATTTGTATTTGTAATACCAGAGCATCGAAACTACTTGGACCTTTTGTGTATAAGAACGGGTCCGCGCCTTTGTACTCTGCTCTCTTCACCGCTACAAACCAACCAACCATCGTGTCAGTGCGCATCTGAGTCGCAAAGAATGGGGAATAGCGCAGTTTGCTCGTGCATGGGGCGTAGCTCAGTTGGTAGAGCGTCTGCTTGGCATGTGAAAGGTCCAGGGTTCAAGCCGCGGCGGTTCCATTTTTTGTGGTCAGTGCATGGTAAGTTTTGGTCGCGGCGAACCTAAAGGCACGCAAGATGTTGCAAAGCCAGCGTCACAGACTGATATGATGTATACTGACGTAAGGAGAGCAAGATGTAAGTGTGGGGACCGGCTGTTATCGAGGTGTCATCGAGTGCAGATCTGTCTTAGGTATCGCGGCTTAACC
This sequence comes from Schistocerca gregaria, assembly GCF_023897955.1. Lineage (NCBI taxonomy): Eukaryota > Metazoa > Arthropoda > Insecta > Orthoptera > Acrididae > Schistocerca > Schistocerca gregaria. Next base: position 33,254 of record NW_026061924.1, read on the forward strand.
TCATTGAAGTCTAGAGGGTGGACAACACGTTGGTCTTACTCAGAGCGGTGTCCGAATTCTATTTTCGACGTTATACGTGCCACTTTCATTGTGGCCAACTACGATTCGATACAGAATGCACGAAACCTGAAAGACACCCTAACGGATACATAGAGAGTAGTGTTTGTCTGTTGAATAATGGGAGTGCAAGGGTCTGTGTCGTCTATATGGCTGTATGTAGCACCATAAGTCTCTGGGGGGGCGGGCGTAGCTCAGATGGTAGAGCGCTCGCTTAGTATGCGAGAGGTACTGGGATCAATACCCAGTGCCTCCAGAATTTTTAACACACCTACATGCGCACCTTGCCATGCAAGTGGAATAATTCACAACCAGCAGATGTGTCTAGGAAGATACAAGCGAATGATTAGCATCCACAATTGACAAGCGTGCTGTTATTAGTGCGCAGGAAGCACCCTCCTCCCACGCCTACACTTAATTTAGAAACAGTACAAGTGTTCCCGTAAGATTCTCAAGCCTATGTCGGAAAGATCTGCCTTGCGCTGAGTACACGTAAATCCCACTGCACATTCCTATTCTTAGCGTGCAGTCAGCTGCTACTGGTGTTGCTAGTTGTGACTGCTGATAACAGATGCCGTAGCAATCAATTCATGGAGTGAGTTGTATGTTTTGCGATAGTCTGTCTCTGACAAGCAAGCACAGGTGACATAGGTGCGAACACAGGAAGCTTGCAGACCCTCGCTGCCTGCAGACACCGAGCAGCCACACTAGGAGGGCGGCCTAAGCCGTAGGCGAAATGTGCTCATTCGCTTTGGCGCGACGTCGAACTATAAATAATGCTGTCACTAGCGTGAGCGTTGCGTGAGCGTCGTGGAAAGTCGGAAAAGTCGGCTGCGAGGGTGAGTGCCAAGTTTGGGGAGCGTTTCGTAGTATGCGCAGTGCAACGGAGACGCGGAAACTTGTTGTGGCCCAGTGTTTTGCAGTTGGACGACAAGATTGGTACACAGTAGTAAAGAGCGAGGCACTGAGTTGGCATGAATAATGGAGTGCACAACGGGGCTCGAGATGTGTTTGTTACCTCAGGTGCTGTATGATTGTCGACAAGGAGTGAAAACGGAGCAATTTGTGACGGCTCTTTCAATTTAAGACGTTAAAAACAGACGGAATTTGTATTTGTAATACCAGAGCATCGAAACTACTTGGACCTTTTGTGTATAAGAACGGGTCCGCGCCTTTGTACTCTGCTCTCTTCACCGCTACAAACCAACCAACCATCGTGTCAGTGCGCATCTGAGTCGCAAAGAATGGGGAATAGCGCAGTTTGCTCGTGCATGGGGCGTAGCTCAGTTGGTAGAGCGTCTGCTTGGCATGTGAAAGGTCCAGGGTTCAAGCCGCGGCGGTTCCATTTTTTGTGGTCAGTGCATGGTAAGTTTTGGTCGCGGCGAACCTAAAGGCACGCAAGATGTTGCAAAGCCAGCGTCACAGACTGATATGATGTATACTGACGTAAGGAGAGCAAGATGTAAGTGTGGGGACCGGCTGTTATCGAGGTGTCATCGAGTGCAGATCTGTCTTAGGTATCGCGGCTTAACCTCATTGAAGTCTAGAGGGTGGACAACACGTTGGTCTTACTCAGAGCGGTGTCCGAATTCTATTTTCGACGTTATACGTGCCACTTTCATTGTGGCCAACTACGATTCGATACAGAATGCACGAAACCTGAAAGACACCCTAACGGATACATAGAGAGTAGTGTTTGTCTGTTGAATAATGGGAGTGCAAGGGTCTGTGTCGTCTATATGGCTGTATGTAGCACCATAAGACTCTGGGGGGGCGGGCGTAGCTCAGATGGTAGAGCGCTCGCTTAGTATGCGAGAGGTACTGGGATCAATACCCAGTGCCTCCAGAATTTTTAACACACCTACATGCGCACCTTGCCATGCAAGTGGAATAATTCACAACCAGCAGATGTGTCTAGGAAGATACAAGCGAATGATTAGCATCCACAATTGACAAGCGTGCTGTTATTAGTGCGCAGGAAGCACCCTCCTCCCACGCCTACACTTAATTTAGAAACAGTACAAGTGTTCCTGTAAGATTCTCAAGCCTATGTCGGAAAGATCTGCCTTGCGCTGAGTACACGTAAATCCCACTGCACATTCCTATTCTTAGCGTGCAGTCAGCTGCTACTGGTGTTGCTAGTTGTGACTGCTGATAACAGATGCCGTAGCAATCAATTCATGGAGTGAGTTGTATGTTTTGCGATAGTCTGTCTCTGACAAGCAAGCACAGGTGACATAGGTGCGAACACAGGAAGCTTGCAGACCCTCGCTGCCTGCAGACACCGAGCAGCCACACTAGGAGGGCGGCCTAAGCCGTAGGCGAAATGTGCTCATTCGCTTTGGCGCGACGTCGAACTATAAATAATGCTGTCACTAGCGTGAGCGTTGCGTGAGCGTCGTGGAAAGTCGGAAAAGTCGGCTGCGAGGGTGAGTGCCAAGTTTGGGGAGCGTTTCGTAGTATGCGCAGTGCAACGGAGACGCGGAAACTTGTTGTGGCCCAGTGTTTTGCAGTTGGACGACAAGATTGGTACACAGTAGTAAAGAGCGAGGCACTGAGTTGGCATGAATAATGGAGTGCACAACGGGGCTCGAGATGTGTTTGTTACCTCAGGTGCTGTATGATTGTCGACAAGGAGTGAAAACGGAGCAATTTGTGACGGCTCTTTCAATTTAAGACGTTAAAAACAGACGGAATTTGTATTTGTAATACCAGAGCATCGAAACTACTTGGACCTTTTGTGTATAAGAACGGGTCCGCGCCTTTGTACTCTGCTCTCTTCACCGCTACAAACCAACCAACCATCGTCTCAGTGCGCATCTGAGTCGCAAAGAATGGGGAATAGCGCAGTTTGCTCGTGCATGGGGCGTAGCTCAGTTGGTAGAGCGTCTGCTTGGCATGTGAAAGGTCCAGGGTTCAAGCCGCGGCGGTTCCATTTTTTGTGGTCAGTGCATGGTAAGTTTTGGTCGCGGCGAACCTAAAGGCACGCAAGATGTTGCAAAGCCAGCGTCACAGACTGATATGATGTATACTGACGTAAGGAGAGCAAGATGTAAGTGTGGGGACCGGCTGTTATCGAGGTGTCATCGAGTGCAGATCTGTCTTAGGTATCGCGGCTTAACCTCATTGAAGTCTAGAGGGTGGACAACACGTTGGTCTTACTCAGAGCGGTGTCCGAATTCTATTTTCGACGTTATACGTGCCACTTTCATTGTGGCCAACTACGATTCGATACAGAATGCACGAAACCTGAAAGACACCCTAACGGATACATAGAGAGTAGTGTTTGTCTGTTGAATAATGGGAGTGCAAGGGTCTGTGTCGTCTATATGGCTGTATGTAGCACCATAAGACTCTGGGGGGGCGGGCGTAGCTCAGATGGTAGAGCGCTCGCTTAGTATGCGAGAGGTACTGGGATCAATACCCAGTGCCTCCAGAATTTTTAACACACCTACATGCGCACCTTGCCATGCAAGTGGAATAATTCACAACCAGCAGATGTGTCTAGGAAGATACAAGCGAATGATTAGCATCCACAATTGACAAGCGTGCTGTTATTAGTGCGCAGGAAGCACCCTCCTCCCACGCCTACACTTAATTTAGAAACAGTACAAGTGTTCCTGTAAGATTCTCAAGCCTATGTCGGAAAGATCTGCCTTGCGCTGAGTACACGTAAATCCCACTGCACATTCCTATTCTTAGCGTGCAGTCAGCTGCTACTGGTGTTGCTAGTTGTGACTGCTGATAACAGATGCCGTAGCAATCAATTCATGGAGTGAGTTGTATGTTTTGCGATAGTCTGTCTCTGACAAGCAAGCACAGGTGACATAGGTGCGAACACAGGAAGCTTGCAGACCCTCGCTGCCTGCAGACACCGAGCAGCCACACTAGGAGGGCGGCCTAAGCCGTAGGCGAAATGTGCTCATTCGCTTTGGCGCGACGTCGAACTATAAATAATGCTGTCACTAGCGTGAGCGTTGCGTGAGCGTCGTGGAAAGTCGGAAAAGTCGGCTGCGAGGGTGAGTGCCAAGTTTGGGGAGCGTTTCGTAGTATGCGCAGTGCAACGGAGACGCGGAAACTTGTTGTGGCCCAGTGTTTTGCAGTTGGACGACAAGATTGGTACACAGTAGTAAAGAGCGAGGCACTGAGTTGGCATGAATAATGGAGTGCACAACGGGGCTCGAGATGTGTTTGTTACCTCAGGTGCTGTATGATTGTCGACAAGGAGTGAAAACGGAGCAATTTGTGACGGCTCTTTCAATTTAAGACGTTAAAAACAGACGGAATTTGTATTTGTAATACCAGAGCATCGAAACTACTTGGACCTTTTGTGTATAAGAACGGGTCCGCGCCTTTGTACTCTGCTCTCTTCACCGCTACAAACCAACCAACCATCGTGTCAGTGCGCATCTGAGTCGCAAAGAATGGGGAATAGCGCAGTTTGCTCGTGCATGGGGCGTAGCTCAGTTGGTAGAGCGTCTGCTTGGCATGTGAAAGGTCCAGGGTTCAAGCCGCGGCGGTTCCATTTTTTGTGGTCAGTGCATGGTAAGTTTTGGTCGCGGCGAACCTAAAGGCACGCAAGATGTTGCAAAGCCAGCGTCACAGACTGATATGATGTATACTGACGTAAGGAGAGCAAGATGTAAGTGTGGGGACCGGCTGTTATCGAGGTGTCATCGAGTGCAGATCTGTCTTAGGTATCGCGGCTTAACCTCATTGAAGTCTAGAGGGTGGACAACACGTTGGTCTTACTCAGAGCGGTGTCCGAATTCTATTTTCGACGTTATACGTGCCACTTTCATTGTGGCCAACTACGATTCGATACAGAATGCACGAAACCTGAAAGACACCCTAACGGATACATAGAGAGTAGTGTTTGTCTGTTGAATAATGGGAGTGCAAGGGTCTGTGTCGTCTATATGGCTGTATGTAGCACCATAAGACTCTGGGGGGGCGGGCGTAGCTCAGATGGTAGAGCGCTCGCTTAGTATGCGAGAGGTACTGGGATCAATACCCAGTGCCTCCAGAATTTTTAACACACCTACATGCGCACCTTGCCATGCAAGTGGAATAATTCACAACCAGCAGATGTGTCTAGGAAGATACAAGCGAATGATTAGCATCCACAATTGACAAGCGTGCTGTTATTAGTGCGCAGGAAGCACCCTCCTCCCACGCCTACACTTAATTTAGAAACAGTACAAGTGTTCCTGTAAGATTCTCAAGCCTATGTCGGAAAGATCTGCCTTGCGCTGAGTACACGTAAATCCCACTGCACATTCCTATTCTTAGCGTGCAGTCAGCTGCTACTGGTGTTGCTAGTTGTGACTGCTGATAACAGATGCCGTAGCAATCAATTCATGGAGTGAGTTGTATGTTTTGCGATAGTCTGTCTCTGACAAGCAAGCACAGGTGACATAGGTGCGAACACAGGAAGCTTGCAGACCCTCGCTGCCTGCAGACACCGAGCAGCCACACTAGGAGGGCGGCCTAAGCCGTAGGCGAAATGTGCTCATTCGCTTTGGCGCGACGTCGAACTATAAATAATGCTGTCACTAGCGTGAGCGTTGCGTGAGCGTCGTGGAAAGTCGGAAAAGTCGGCTGCGAGGGTGAGTGCCAAGTTTGGGGAGCGTTTCGTAGTATGCGCAGTGCAACGGAGACGCGGAAACTTGTTGTGGCCCAGTGTTTTGCAGTTGGACGACAAGATTGGTACACAGTAGTAAAGAGCGAGGCACTGAGTTGGCATGAATAATGGAGTGCACAACGGGGCTCGAGATGTGTTTGTTACCTCAGGTGCTGTATGATTGTCGACAAGGAGTGAAAACGGAGCAATTTGTGACGGCTCTTTCAATTTAAGACGTTAAAAACAGACGGAATTTGTATTTGTAATACCAGAGCATCGAAACTACTTGGACCTTTTGTGTATAAGAACGGGTCCGCGCCTTTGTACTCTGCTCTCTTCACCGCTACAAACCAACCAACCATCGTCTCAGTGCGCATCTGAGTCGCAAAGAATGGGGAATAGCGCAGTTTGCTCGTGCATGGGGCGTAGCTCAGTTGGTAGAGCGTCTGCTTGGCATGTGAAAGGTCCAGGGTTCAAGCCGCGGCGGTTCCATTTTTTGTGGTCAGTGCATGGTAAGTTTTGGTCGCGGCGAACCTAAAGGCACGCAAGATGTTGCAAAGCCAGCGTCACAGACTGATATGATGTATACTGACGTAAGGAGAGCAAGATGTAAGTGTGGGGACCGGCTGTTATCGAGGTGTCATCGAGTGCAGATCTGTCTTAGGTATCGCGGCTTAACCTCATTGAAGTCTAGAGGGTGGACAACACGTTGGTCTTACTCAGAGCGGTGTCCGAATTCTATTTTCGACGTTATACGTGCCACTTTCATTGTGGCCAACTACGATTCGATACAGAATGCACGAAACCTGAAAGACACCCTAACGGATACATAGAGAGTAGTGTTTGTCTGTTGAATAATGGGAGTGCAAGGGTCTGTGTCGTCTATATGGCTGTATGTAGCACCATAAGACTCTGGGGGGGCGGGCGTAGCTCAGATGGTAGAGCGCTCGCTTAGTATGCGAGAGGTACTGGGATCAATACCCAGTGCCTCCAGAATTTTTAACACACCTACATGCGCACCTTGCCATGCAAGTGGAATAATTCACAACCAGCAGATGTGTCTAGGAAGATACAAGCGAATGATTAGCATCCACAATTGACAAGCGTGCTGTTATTAGTGCGCAGGAAGCACCCTCCTCCCACGCCTACACTTAATTTAGAAACAGTACAAGTGTTCCTGTAAGATTCTCAAGCCTATGTCGGAAAGATCTGCCTTGCGCTGAGTACACGTAAATCCCACTGCACATTCCTATTCTTAGCGTGCAGTCAGCTGCTACTGGTGTTGCTAGTTGTGACTGCTGATAACAGATGCCGTAGCAATCAATTCATGGAGTGAGTTGTATGTTTTGCGATAGTCTGTCTCTGACAAGCAAGCACAGGTGACATAGGTGCGAACACAGGAAGCTTGCAGACCCTCGCTGCCTGCAGACACCGAGCAGCCACACTAGGAGGGCGGCCTAAGCCGTAGGCGAAATGTGCTCATTCGCTTTGGCGCGACGTCGAACTATAAATAATGCTGTCACTAGCGTGAGCGTTGCGTGAGCGTCGTGGAAAGTCGGAAAAGTCGGCTGCGAGGGTGAGTGCCAAGTTTGGGGAGCGTTTCGTAGTATGCGCAGTGCAACGGAGACGCGGAAACTTGTTGTGGCCCAGTGTTTTGCAGTTGGACGACAAGATTGGTACACAGTAGTAAAGAGCGAGGCACTGAGTTGGCATGAATAATGGAGTGCACAACGGGGCTCGAGATGTGTTTGTTACCTCAGGTGCTGTATGATTGTCGACAAGGAGTGAAAACGGAGCAATTTGTGACGGCTCTTTCAATTTAAGACGTTAAAAACAGACGGAATTTGTATTTGTAATACCAGAGCATCGAAACTACTTGGACCTTTTGTGTATAAGAACGGGTCCGCGCCTTTGTACTCTGCTCTCTTCACCGCTACAAACCAACCAACCATCGTGTCAGTGCGCATCTGAGTCGCAAAGAATGGGGAATAGCGCAGTTTGCTCGTGCATGGGGCGTAGCTCAGTTGGTAGAGCGTCTGCTTGGCATGTGAAAGGTCCAGGGTTCAAGCCGCGGCGGTTCCATTTTTTGTGGTCAGTGCATGGTAAGTTTTGGTCGCGGCGAACCTAAAGGCACGCAAGATGTTGCAAAGCCAGCGTCACAGACTGATATGATGTATACTGACGTAAGGAGAGCAAGATGTAAGTGTGGGGACCGGCTGTTATCGAGGTGTCATCGAGTGCAGATCTGTCTTAGGTATCGCGGCTTAACCTCATTGAAGTCTAGAGGGTGGACAACACGTTGGTCTTACTCAGAGCGGTGTCCGAATTCTATTTTCGACGTTATACGTGCCACTTTCATTGTGGCCAACTACGATTCGATACAGAATGCACGAAACCTGAAAGACACCCTAACGGATACATAGAGAGTAGTGTTTGTCTGTTGAATAATGGGAGTGCAAGGGTCTGTGTCGTCTATATGGCTGTATGTAGCACCATAAGACTCTGGGGGGGCGGGCGTAGCTCAGATGGTAGAGCGCTCGCTTAGTATGCGAGAGGTACTGGGATCAATACCCAGTGCCTCCAGAATTTTTAACACACCTACATGCGCACCTTGCCATGCAAGTGGAATAATTCACAACCAGCAGATGTGTCTAGGAAGATACAAGCGAATGATTAGCATCCACAATTGACAAGCGTGCTGTTATTAGTGCGCAGGAAGCACCCTCCTCCCACGCCTACACTTAATTTAGAAACAGTACAAGTGTTCCCGTAAGATTCTCAAGCCTATGTCGGAAAGATCTGCCTTGCGCTGAGTACACGTAAATCCCACTGCACATTCCTATTCTTAGCGTGCAGTCAGCTGCTACTGGTGTTGCTAGTTGTGACTGCTGATAACAGATGCCGTAGCAATCAATTCATGGAGTGAGTTGTATGTTTTGCGATAGTCTGTCTCTGACAAGCAAGCACAGGTGACATAGGTGCGAACACAGGAAGCTTGCAGACCCTCGCTGCCTGCAGACACCGAGCAGCCACACTAGGAGGGCGGCCTAAGCCGTAGGCGAAATGTGCTCATTCGCTTTGGCGCGACGTCGAACTATAAATAATGCTGTCACTAGCGTGAGCGTTGCGTGAGCGTCGTGGAAAGTCGTAAAAGTCGGCTGCGAGGGTGAGTGCCAAGTTTGGGGAGCGTTTCGTAGTATGCGCAGTGCAACGGAGACGCGGAAACTTGTTGTGGCCCAGTGTTTTGCAGTTGGACGACAAGATTGGTACACAGTAGTAAAGAGCGAGGCACTGAGTTGGCATGAATAATGGAGTGCACAACGGGGCTCGAGATGTGTTTGTTACCTCAGGTGCTGTATGATTGTCGACAAGGAGTGAAAACGGAGCAATTTGTGACGGCTCTTGCAATTTAAGACGTTAAAAACAGACGGAATTTGTATTTGTAATACCAGAGCATCGAAACTACTTGGACCTTTTGTGTATAAGAACGGGTCCGCGCCTTTGTACTCTGCTCTCTTCACCGCTACAAACCAACCAACCATCGTGTCAGTGCGCATCTGAGTCGCAAAGAATGGGGAATAGCGCAGTTTGCTCGTGCATGGGGCGTAGCTCAGTTGGTAGAGCGTCTGCTTGGCATGTGAAAGGTCCAGGGTTCAAGCCGCGGCGGTTCCATTTTTTGTGGTCAGTGCATGGTAAGTTTTGGTCGCGGCGAACCTAAAGGCACGCAAGATGTTGCAAAGCCAGCGTCACAGACTGATATGATGTATACTGACGTAAGGAGAGCAAGATGTAAGTGTGGGGACCGGCTGTTATCGAGGTGTCATCGAGTGCAGATCTGTCTTAGGTATCGCGGCTTAACCTCATTGAAGTCTAGAGGGTGGACAACACGTTGGTCTTACTCAGAGCGGTGTCCGAATTCTATTTTCGACGTTATACGTGCCACTTTCATTGTGGCCAACTACGATTCGATACAGAATGCACGAAACCTGAAAGACACCCTAACGGATACATAGAGAGTAGTGTTTGTCTGTTGAATAATGGGAGTGCAAGGGTCTGTGTCGTCTATATGGCTGTATGTAGCACCATAAGACTCTGGGGGGGCGGGCGTAGCTCAGATGGTAGAGCGCTCGCTTAGTATGCGAGAGGTACTGGGATCAATACCCAGTGCCTCCAGAATTTTTAACACACCTACATGCGCACCTTGCCATGCAAGTGGAATAATTCACAACCAGCAGATGTGTCTAGGAAGATACAAGCGAATGATTAGCATCCACAATTGACAAGCGTGCTGTTATTAGTGCGCAGGAAGCACCCTCCTCCCACGCCTACACTTAATTTAGAAACAGTACAAGTGTTCCCGTAAGATTCTCAAGCCTATGTCGGAAAGATCTGCCTTGCGCTGAGTACACGTAAATCCCACTGCACATTCCTATTCTTAGCGTGCAGTCAGCTGCTACTGGTGTTGCTAGTTGTGACTGCTGATAACAGATGCCGTAGCAATCAATTCATGGAGTGAGTTGTATGTTTTGCGATAGTCTGTCTCTGACAAGCAAGCACAGGTGACATAGGTGCGAACACAGGAAGCTTGCAGACCCTCGCTGCCTGCAGACACCGAGCAGCCACACTAGGAGGGCGGCCTAAGCCGTAGGCGAAATGTGCTCATTCGCTTTGGCGCGACGTCGAACTATAAATAATGCTGTCACTAGCGTGAGCGTCGTGGAAAGTCGGAAAAGTCGGCTGCGAGGGTGAGTGCCAAGTTTGGGGAGCGTTTCGTAGTATGCGCAGTGCAACGGAGACGCGGAAACTTGTTGTGGCCCAGTGTTTTGCAGTTGGACGACAAGATTGGTACACAGTAGTAAAGAGCGAGGCACTGAGTTGGCATGAATAATGGAGTGCACAACGGGGCTCGAGATGTGTTTGTTACCTCAGGTGCTGTATGATTGTCGACAAGGAGTGAAAACGGAGCAATTTGTGACGGCTCTTTCAATTTAAGACGTTAAAAACAGACGGAATTTGTATTTGTAATACCAGAGCATCGAAACTACTTGGACCTTTTGTGTATAAGAACGGGTCCGCGCCTTTGTACTCTGCTCTCTTCACCGCTACAAACCAACCAACCATCGTGTCAGTGCGCATCTGAGTCGCAAAGAATGGGGAATAGCGCAGTTTGCTCGTGCATGGGGCGTAGCTCAGTTGGTAGAGCGTCTGCTTGGCATGTGAAAGGTCCAGGGTTCAAGCCGCGGCGGTTCCATTTTTTGTGGTCAGTGCATGGTAAGTTTTGGTCGCGGCGAACCTAAAGGCACGCAAGATGTTGCAAAGCCAGCGTCACAGACTGATATGATGTATACTGACGTAAGGAGAGCAAGATGTAAGTGTGGGGACCGGCTGTTATCGAGGTGTCATCGAGTGCAGATCTGTCTTAGGTATCGCGGCTTAACCTCATTGAAGTCTAGAGGGTGGACAACACGTTGGTCTTACTCAGAGCGGTGTCCGAATTCTATTTTCGACGTTATACGTGCCACTTTCATTGTGGCCAACTACGATTCGATACAGAATGCACGAAACCTGAAAGACACCCTAACGGATACATAGAGAGTAGTGTTTGTCTGTTGAATAATGGGAGTGCAAGGGTCTGTGTCGTCTATATGGCTGTATGTAGCACCATAAGTCTCTGGGGGGGCGGGCGTAGCTCAGATGGTAGAGCGCTCGCTTAGTATGCGAGAGGTACTGGGATCAATACCCAGTGCCTCCAGAATTTTTAACACACCTACATGCGCACCTTGCCATGCAAGTGGAATAATTCACAACCAGCAGATGTGTCTAGGAAGATACAAGCGAATGATTAGCATCCACAATTGACAAGCGTGCTGTTATTAGTGCGCAGGAAGCACCCTCCTCCCACGCCTACACTTAATTTAGAAACAGTACAAGTGTTCCCGTAAGATTCTCAAGCCTATGTCGGAAAGATCTGCCTTGCGCTGAGTACACGTAAATCCCACTGCACATTCCTATTCTTAGCGTGCAGTCAGCTGCTACTGGTGTTGCTAGTTGTGACTGCTGATAACAGATGCCGTAGCAATCAATTCATGGAGTGAGTTGTATGTTTTGCGATAGTCTGTCTCTGACAAGCAAGCACAGGTGACATAGGTGCGAACACAGGAAGCTTGCAGACCCTCGCTGCCTGCAGACACCGAGCAGCCACACTAGGAGGGCGGCCTAAGCCGTAGGCGAAATGTGCTCATTCGCTTTGGCGCGACGTCGAACTATAAATAATGCTGTCACTAGCGTGAGCGTTGCGTGAGCGTCGTGGAAAGTCGGAAAAGTCGGCTGCGAGGGTGAGTGCCAAGTTTGGGGAGCGTTTCGTAGTATGCGCAGTGCAACGGAGACGCGGAAACTTGTTGTGGCCCAGTGTTTTGCAGTTGGACGACAAGATTGGTACACAGTAGTAAAGAGCGAGGCACTGAGTTGGCATGAATAATGGAGTGCACAACGGGGCTCGAGATGTGTTTGTTACCTCAGGTGCTGTATGATTGTCGACAAGGAGTGAAAACGGAGCAATTTGTGACGGCTCTTTCAATTTAAGACGTTAAAAACAGACGGAATTTGTATTTGTAATACCAGAGCATCGAAACTACTTGGACCTTTTGTGTATAAGAACGGGTCCGCGCCTTTGTACTCTGCTCTCTTCACCGCTACAAACCAACCAACCATCGTGTCAGTGCGCATCTGAGTCGCAAAGAATGGGGAATAGCGCAGTTCGGTCGTGCATGGGGCGTAGCTCAGTTGGTAGAGCGTCTGCTTGGCATGTGAAAGGTCCAGGGTTCAAGCCGCGGCGGTTCCATTTTTTGTGGTCAGTGCATGGTAAGTTTTGGTCGCGGCGAACCTAAAGGCACGCAAGATGTTGCAAAGCCAGCGTCACAGACTGATATGATGTATACTGACGTAAGGAGAGCAAGATGTAAGTGTGGGGACCGGCTGTTATCGAGGTGTCATCGAGTGCAGATCTGTCTTAGGTATCGCGGCTTAACCTCATTGAAGTCTAGAGGGTGGACAACACGTTGGTCTTACTCAGAGCGGTGTCCGAATTCTATTTTCGACGTTATACGTGCCACTTTCATTGTGGCCAACTACGATTCGATACAGAATGCACGAAACCTGAAAGACACCCTAACGGATACATAGAGAGTAGTGTTTGTCTGTTGAATAATGGGAGTGCAAGGGTCTGTGTCGTCTATATGGCTGTATGTAGCACCATAAGTCTCTGGGGGGGCGGGCGTAGCTCAGATGGTAGAGCGCTCGCTTAGTATGCGAGAGGTACTGGGATCAATACCCAGTGCCTCCAGAATTTTTAACACACCTACATGCGCACCTTGCCATGCAAGTGGAATAATTCACAACCAGCAGATGTGTCTAGGAAGATACAAGCGAATGATTAGCATCCACAATTGACAAGCGTGCTGTTATTAGTGCGCAGGAAGCACCCTCCTCCCACGCCTACACTTAATTTAGAAACAGTACAAGTGTTCCCGTAAGATTCTCAAGCCTATGTCGGAAAGATTTGCCTTGCGCTGAGTACACGTAAATCCCACTGCACATTCCTATTCTTAGCGTGCAGTCAGCTGCTACTGGTGTTGCTAGTTGTGACTGCTGATAACAGATGCCGTAGCAATCAATTCATGGAGTGAGTTGTATGTTTTGCGATAGTCTGTCTCTGAAAAGCAAGCACAGGTGACATAGGTGCGAACACAGGAAGCTTGCAGACCCTCGCTGCCTGCAGACACCGAGCAGCCACACTAGGAGGGCGGCCTAAGCCGTAGGCGAAATGTGCTCATTCGCTTTGGCGCGACGTCGAACTATAAATAATGCTGTCACTAGCGTGAGCGTCGTGGAAAGTCGGAAAAGTCGGCTGCGAGGGTGAGTGCCAAGTTTGGGGAGCGTTTCGTAGTATGCGCAGTGCAACGGAGACGCGGAAACTTGTTGTGGCCCAGTGTTTTGCAGTTGGACGACAAGATTGGTACACAGTAGTAAAGAGCGAGGCACTGAGTTGGCATGAATAATGGAGTGCACAACGGGGCTCGAGATGTGTTTGTTACCTCAGGTGCTGTATGATTGTCGACAAGGAGTGAAAACGGAGCAATTTGTGACGGCTCTTTCAATTTAAGACGTTAAAAACAGACGGAATTTGTATTTGTAATACCAGAGCATCGAAACTACTTGGACCTTTTGTGTATAAGAACGGGTCCGCGCCTTTGTACTCTGCTCTCTTCACCGCTACAAACCAACCAACCATCGTGTCAGTGCGCATCTGAGTCGCAAAGAATGGGGAATAGCGCAGTTTGCTCGTGCATGGGGCGTAGCTCAGTTGGTAGAGCGTCTGCTTGGCATGTGAAAGGTCCAGGGTTCAAGCCGCGGCGGTTCCATTTTTTGTGGTCAGTGCATGGTAAGTTTTGGTCGCGGCGAACCTAAAGGCACGCAAGATGTTGCAAAGCCAGCGTCACAGACTGATATGATGTATACTGACGTAAGGAGAGCAAGATGTAAGTGTGGGGACCGGCTGTTATCGAGGTGTCATCGAGTGCAGATCTGTCTTAGGTATCGCGGCTTAACCTCATTGAAGTCTAGAGGGTGGACAACACGTTGGTCTTACTCAGAGCGGTGTCCGAATTCTATTTTCGACGTTATACGTGCCACTTTCATTGTGGCCAACTACGATTCGATACAGAATGCACGAAACCTGAAAGACACCCTAACGGATACATAGAGAGTAGTGTTTGTCTGTTGAATAATGGGAGTGCAAGGGTCTGTGTCGTCTATATGGCTGTATGTAGCACCATAAGTCTCTGGGGGGGCGGGCGTAGCTCAGATGGTAGAGCGCTCGCTTAGTATGCGAGAGGTACTGGGATCAATACCCAGTGCCTCCAGAATTTTTAACACACCTACATGCGCACCTTGCCATGCAAGTGGAATAATTCACAACCAGCAGATGTGTCTAGGAAGATACAAGCGAATGATTAGCATCCACAATTGACAAGCGTGCTGTTATTAGTGCGCAGGAAGCACCCTCCTCCCACGCCTACACTTAATTTAGAAACAGTACAAGTGTTCCCGTAAGATTCTCAAGCCTATGTCGGAAAGATCTGCCTTGCGCTGAGTACACGTAAATCCCACTGCACATTCCTATTCTTAGCGTGCAGTCAGCTGCTACTGGTGTTGCTAGTTGTGACTGCTGATAACAGATGCCGTAGCAATCAATTCATGGAGTGAGTTGTATGTTTTGCGATAGTCTGTCTCTGACAAGCAAGCACAGGTGACATAGGTGCGAACACAGGAAGCTTGCAGACCCTCGCTGCCTGCAGACACCGAGCAGCCACACTAGGAGGGCGGCCTAAGCCGTAGGCGAAATGTGCTCATTCGCTTTGGCGCGACGTCGAACTATAAATAATGCTGTCACTAGCGTGAGCGTTGCGTGAGCGTCGTGGAAAGTCGGAAAAGTCGGCTGCGAGGGTGAGTGCCAAGTTTGGGGAGCGTTTCGTAGTATGCGCAGTGCAACGGAGACGCGGAAACTTGTTGTGGCCCAGTGTTTTGCAGTTGGACGACAAGATTGGTACACAGTAGTAAAGAGCGAGGCACTGAGTTGGCATGAATAATGGAGTGCACAACGGGGCTCGAGATGTGTTTGTTACCTCAGGTGCTGTATGATTGTCGACAAGGAGTGAAAACGGAGCAATTTGTGACGGCTCTTTCAATTTAAGACGTTAAAAACAGACGGAATTTGTATTTGTAATACCAGAGCATCGAAACTACTTGGACCTTTTGTGTATAAGAACGGGTCCGCGCCTTTGTACTCTGCTCTCTTCACCGCTACAAACCAACCAACCATCGTGTCAGTGCGCATCTGAGTCGCAAAGAATGGGGAATAGCGCAGTTTGCTCGTGCATGGGGCGTAGCTCAGTTGGTAGAGCGTCTGCTTGGCATGTGAAAGGTCCAGGGTTCAAGCCGCGGCGGTTCCATTTTTTGTGGTCAGTGCATGGTAAGTTTTGGTCGCGGCGAACCTAAAGGCACGCAAGATGTTGCAAAGCCAGCGTCACAGACTGATATGATGTATTCTGACGTAAGGAGAGCAAGATGTAAGTGTGGGGACCGGCTGTTATCGAGGTGTCATCGAGTGCAGATCTGTCTTAGGTATCGCGGCTTAACCTCATTGAAGTCTAGAGGGTGGACAACACGTTGGTCTTACTCAGAGCGGTGTCCGAATTCTATTTTCGACGTTATACGTGCCACTTTCATTGTGGCCAACTACGATTCGATACAGAATGCACGAAACCTGAAAGACACCCTAACGGATACATAGAGAGTAGTGTTTGTCTGTTGAATAATGGGAGTGCAAGGGTCTGTGTCGTCTATATGGCTGTATGTAGCACCATAAGACTCTGGGGGGGCGGGCGTAGCTCAGATGGTAGAGCGCTCGCTTAGTATGCGAGAGGTACTGGGATCAATACCCAGTGCCTCCAGAATTTTTAACACACCTACATGCGCACCTTGCCATGCAAGTGGAATAATTCACAACCAGCAGATGTGTCTAGGAAGATACAAGCGAATGATTAGCATCCACAATTGACAAGCGTGCTGTTATTAGTGCGCAGGAAGCACCCTCCTCCCACGCCTACACTTAATTTAGAAACAGTACAAGTGTTCCTGTAAGATTCTCAAGCCTATGTCGGAAAGATCTGCCTTGCGCTGAGTACACGTAAATCCCACTGCACATTCCTATTCTTAGCGTGCAGTCAGCTGCTACTGGTGTTGCTAGTTGTGACTGCTGATAACAGATGCCGTAGCAATCAATTCATGGAGTGAGTTGTATGTTTTGCGATAGTCTGTCTCTGACAAGCAAGCACAGGTGACATAGGTGCGAACACAGGAAGCTTGCAGACCCTCGCTGCCTGCAGACACCGAGCAGCCACACTAGGAGGGCGGCCTAAGCCGTAGGCGAAATGTGCTCATTCGCTTTGGCGCGACGTCGAACTATAAATAATGCTGTCACTAGCGTGAGCGTTGCGTGAGCGTCGTGGAAAGTCGGAAAAGTCGGCTGCGAGGGTGAGTGCCAAGTTTGGGGAGCGTTTCGTAGTATGCGCAGTGCAACGGAGACGCGGAAACTTGTTGTGGCCCAGTGTTTTGCAGTTGGACGACAAGATTGGTACACAGTAGTAAAGAGCGAGGCACTGAGTTGGCATGAATAATGGAGTGCACAACGGGGCTCGAGATGTGTTTGTTACCTCAGGTGCTGTATGATTGTCGACAAGGAGTGAAAACGGAGCAATTTGTGACGGCTCTTTCAATTTAAGACGTTAAAAACAGACGGAATTTGTATTTGTAATACCAGAGCATCGAAACTACTTGGACCTTTTGTGTATAAGAACGGGTCCGCGCCTTTGTACTCTGCTCTCTTCACCGCTACAAACCAACCAACCATCGTGTCAGTGCGCATCTGAGTCGCAAAGAATGGGGAATAGCGCAGTTTGCTCGTGCATGGGGCGTAGCTCAGTTGGTAGAGCGTCTGCTTGGCATGTGAAAGGTCCAGGGTTCAAGCCGCGGCGGTTCCATTTTTTGTGGTCAGTGCATGGTAAGTTTTGGTCGCGGCGAACCTAAAGGCACGCAAGATGTTGCAAAGCCAGCGTCACAGACTGATATGATGTATACTGACGTAAGGAGAGCAAGATGTAAGTGTGGGGACCGGCTGTTATCGAGGTGTCATCGAGTGCAGATCTGTCTTAGGTATCGCGGCTTAACCTCATTGAAGTCTAGAGGGTGGACAACACGTTGGTCTTACTCAGAGCGGTGTCCGAATTCTATTTTCGACGTTATACGTGCCACTTTCATTGTGGCCAACTACGATTCGATACAGAATGCACGAAACCTGAAAGACACCCTAACGGATACATAGAGAGTAGTGTTTGTCTGTTGAATAATGGGAGTGCAAGGGTCTGTGTCGTCTATATGGCTGTATGTAGCACCATAAGACTCTGGGGGGGCGGGCGTAGCTCAGATGGTAGAGCGCTCGCTTAGTATGCGAGAGGTACTGGGATCAATACCCAGTGCCTCCAGAATTTTTAACACACCTACATGCGCACCTTGCCATGCAAGTGGAATAATTCACAACCAGCAGATGTGTCTAGGAAGATACAAGCGAATGATTAGCATCCACAATTGACAAGCGTGCTGTTATTAGTGCGCAGGAAGCACCCTCCTCCCACGCCTACACTTAATTTAGAAACAGTACAAGTGTTCCTGTAAGATTCTCAAGCCTATGTCGGAAAGATCTGCCTTGCGCTGAGTACACGTAAATCCCACTGCACATTCCTATTCTTAGCGTGCAGTCAGCTGCTACTGGTGTTGCTAGTTGTGACTGCTGATAACAGATGCCGTAGCAATCAATTCATGGAGTGAGTTGTATGTTTTGCGATAGTCTGTCTCTGACAAGCAAGCACAGGTGACATAGGTGCGAACACAGGAAGCTTGCAGACCCTCGCTGCCTGCAGACACCGAGCAGCCACACTAGGAGGGCGGCCTAAGCCGTAGGCGAAATGTGCTCATTCGCTTTGGCGCGACGTCGAACTATAAATAATGCTGTCACTAGCGTGAGCGTTGCGTGAGCGTCGTGGAAAGTCGGAAAAGTCGGCTGCGAGGGTGAGTGCCAAGTTTGGGGAGCGTTTCGTAGTATGCGCAGTGCAACGGAGACGCGGAAACTTGTTGTGGCCCAGTGTTTTGCAGTTGGACGACAAGATTGGTACACAGTAGTAAAGAGCGAGGCACTGAGTTGGCATGAATAATGGAGTGCACAACGGGGCTCGAGATGTGTTTGTTACCTCAGGTGCTGTATGATTGTCGACAAGGAGTGAAAACGGAGCAATTTGTGACGGCTCTTTCAATTTAAGACGTTAAAAACAGACGGAATTTGTATTTGTAATACCAGAGCATCGAAACTACTTGGACCTTTTGTGTATAAGAACGGGTCCGCGCCTTTGTACTCTGCTCTCTTCACCGCTACAAACCAACCAACCATCGTGTCAGTGCGCATCTGAGTCGCAAAGAATGGGGAATAGCGCAGTTTGCTCGTGCATGGGGCGTAGCTCAGTTGGTAGAGCGTCTGCTTGGCATGTGAAAGGTCCAGGGTTCAAGCCGCGGCGGTTCCATTTTTTGTGGTCAGTGCATGGTAAGTTTTGGTCGCGGCGAACCTAAAGGCACGCAAGATGTTGCAAAGCCAGCGTCACAGACTGATATGATGTATAGTGACGTAAGGAGAGCAAGATGTAAGTGTGGGGACCGGCTGTTATCGAGGTGTCATCGAGTGCAGATCTGTCTTAGGTATCGCGGCTTAACCTCATTGAAGTCTAGAGGGTGGACAACACGTTGGTCTTACTCAGAGCGGTGTCCGAATTCTATTTTCGACGTTATACGTGCCACTTTCATTGTGGCCAACTACGATTCGATACAGAATGCACGAAACCTGAAAGACACCCTAACGGATACATAGAGAGTAGTGTTTGTCTGTTGAATAATGGGAGTGCAAGGGTCTGTGTCGTCTATATGGCTGTATGTAGCACCATAAGTCTCTGGGGGGGCGGGCGTAGCTCAGATGGTAGAGCGCTCGCTTAGTATGTGAGAGGTACTGGGATCAATACCCAGTGCCTCCAGAATTTTTAACACACCTACATGCGCACCTTGCCATGCAAGTGGAATAATTCACAACCAGCAGATGTGTCTAGGAAGATACAAGCGAATGATTAGCATCCACAATTGACAAGCGTGCTGTTATTAGTGCGCAGGAAGCACCCTCCTCCCACGCCTACACTTAATTTAGAAACAGTACAAGTGTTCCCGTAAGATTCTCAAGCCTATGTCGGAAAGATCTGCCTTGCGCTGAGTACACGTAAATCCCACTGCACATTCCTATTCTTAGCGTGCAGTCAGCTGCTACTGGTGTTGCTAGTTGTGACTGCTGATAACAGATGCCGTAGCAATCAATTCATGGAGTGAGTTGTATGTTTTGCGATAGTCTGTCTCTGACAAGCAAGCACAGGTGACATAGGTGCGAACACAGGAAGCTTGCAGACCCTCGCTGCCTGCAGACACCGAGCAGCCACACTAGGAGGGCGGCCTAAGCCGTAGGCGAAATGTGCTCATTCGCTTTGGCGCGACGTCGAACTATAAATAATGCTGTCACTAGCGTGAGCGTCGTGGAAAGTCGGAAAAGTCGGCTGCGAGGGTGAGTGCCAAGTTTGGGGAGCGTTTCGTAGTATGCGCAGTGCAACGGAGACGCGGAAACTTGTTGTGGCCCAGTGTTTTGCAGTTGGACGACAAGATTGGTACACAGTAGTAAAGAGCGAGGCACTGAGTTGGCATGAATAATGGAGTGCACAACGGGGCTCGAGATGTGTTTGTTACCTCAGGTGCTGTATGATTGTCGACAAGGAGTGAAAACGGAGCAATTTGTGACGGCTCTTTCAATTTAAGACGTTAAAAACAGACGGAATTTGTATTTGTAATACCAGAGCATCGAAACTACTTGGACCTTTTGTGTATAAGAACGGGTCCGCGCCTTTGTACTCTGCTCTCTTCACCGCTACAAACCAACCAACCATCGTGTCAGTGCGCATCTGAGTCGCAAAGAATGGGGAATAGCGCAGTTTGCTCGTGCATGGGGCGTAGCTCAGTTGGTAGAGCGTCTGCTTGGCATGTGAAAGGTCCAGGGTTCAAGCCGCGGCGGTTCCATTTTTTGTGGTCAGTGCATGGTAAGTTTTGGTCGCGGCGAACCTAAAGGCACGCAAGATGTTGCAAAGCCAGCGTCACAGACTGATATGATGTATACTGACGTAAGGAGAGCAAGATGTAAGTGTGGGGACCGGCTGTTATCGAGGTGTCATCGAGTGCAGATCTGTCTTAGGTATCGCGGCTTAACCTCATTGAAGTCTAGAGGGTGGACAACACGTTGGTCTTACTCAGAGCGGTGTCCGAATTCTATTTTCGACGTTATACGTGCCACTTTCATTGTGGCCAACTACGATTCGATACAGAATGCACGAAACCTGAAAGACACCCTAACGGATACATAGAGAGTAGTGTTTGTCTGTTGAATAATGGGAGTGCAAGGGTCTGTGTCGTCTATATGGCTGTATGTAGCACCATAAGTCTCTGGGGGGGCGGGCGTAGCTCAGATGGTAGAGCGCTCGCTTAGTATGTGAGAGGTACTGGGATCAATACCCAGTGCCTCCAGAATTTTTAACACACCTACATGCGCACCTTGCCATGCAAGTGGAATAATTCACAACCAGCAGATGTGTCTAGGAAGATACAAGCGAATGATTAGCATCCACAATTGACAAGCGTGCTGTTATTAGTGCGCAGGAAGCACCCTCCTCCCACGCCTACACTTAATTTAGAAACAGTACAAGTGTTCCTGTAAGATTCTCAAGCCTATGTCGGAAAGATCTGCCTTGCGCTGAGTACACGTAAATCCCACTGCACATTCCTATTCTTAGCGTGCAGTCAGCTGCTACTGGTGTTGCTAGTTGTGACTGCTGATAACAGATGCCGTAGCAATCAATTCATGGAGTGAGTTGTATGTTTTGCGATAGTCTGTCTCTGACAAGCAAGCACAGGTGACATAGGTGCGAACACAGGAAGCTTGCAGACCCTCGCTGCCTGCAGACACCGAGCAGCCACACTAGGAGGGCGGCCTAAGCCGTAGGCGAAATGTGCTCATTCGCTTTGGCGCGACGTCGAACTATAAATAATGCTGTCACTAGCGTGAGCGTTGCGTGAGCGTCGTGGAAAGTCGGAAAAGTCGGCTGCGAGGGTGAGTGCCAAGTTTGGGGAGCGTTTCGTAGTATGCGCAGTGCAACGGAGACGCGGAAACTTGTTGTGGCCCAGTGTTTTGCAGTTGGACGACAAGATTGGTACACAGTAGTAAAGAGCGAGGCACTGAGTTGGCATGAATAATGGAGTGCACAACGGGGCTCGAGATGTGTTTGTTACCTCAGGTGCTGTATGATTGTCGACAAGGAGTGAAAGCGGAGCAATTTGTGACGGCTCTTTCAATTTAAGACGTTAAAAACAGACGGAATTTGTATTTGTAATACCAGAGCATCGAAACTACTTGGACCTTTTGTGTATAAGAACGGGTCCGCGCCTTTGTACTCTGCTCTCTTCACCGCTACAAACCAACCAACCATCGTGTCAGTGCGCATCTGAGTCGCAAAGAATGGGGAATAGCGCAGTTTGCTCGTGCATGGGGCGTAGCTCAGTTGGTAGAGCGTCTGCTTGGCATGTGAAAGGTCCAGGGTTCAAGCCGCGGCGGTTCCATTTTTTGTGGTCAGTGCATGGTAAGTTTTGGTCGCGGCGAACCTAAAGGCACGCAAGATGTTGCAAAGCCAGCGTCACAGACTGATATGATGTATACTGACGTAAGGAGAGCAAGATGTAAGTGTGGGGACCGGCTGTTATCGAGGTGTCATCGAGTGCAGATCTGTCTTAGGTATCGCGGCTTAACCTCATTGAAGTCTAGAGGGTGGACAACACGTTGGTCTTACTCAGAGCGGTGTCCGAATTCTATTTTCGACGTTATACGTGCCACTTTCATTGTGGCCAACTACGATTCGATACAGAATGCACGAAACCTGTAAGACACCCTAACGGATACATAGAGAGTAGTGTTTGTCTGTTGAATAATGGGAGTGCAAGGGTCTGTGTCGTCTATATGGCTGTATGTAGCACCATAAGTCTCTGGGGGGGCGGGCGTAGCTCAGATGGTAGAGCGCTCGCTTAGTATGTGAGAGGTACTGGGATCAATACCCAGTGCCTCCAGAATTTTTAACACACCTACATGCGCACCTTGCCATGCAAGTGGAATAATTCACAACCAGCAGATGTGTCTAGGAAGATACAAGCGAATGATTAGCATCCACAATTGACAAGCGTGCTGTTATTAGTGCGCAGGAAGCACCCTCCTCCCACGCCTACACTTAATTTAGAAACAGTACAAGTGTTCCCGTAAGATTCTCAAGCCTATGTCGGAAAGATCTGCCTTGCGCTGAGTACACGTAAATCCCACTGCACATTCCTATTCTTAGCGTGCAGTCAGCTGCTACTGGTGTTGCTAGTTGTGACTGCTGATAACAGATGCCGTAGCAATCAATTCATGGAGTGAGTTGTATGTTTTGCGATAGTCTGTCTCTGACAAGCAAGCACAGGTGACATAGGTGCGAACACAGGAAGCTTGCAGACCCTCGCTGCCTGCAGACACCGAGCAGCCACACTAGGAGGGCGGCCTAAGCCGTAGGCGAAATGTGCTCATTCGCTTTGGCGCGACGTCGAACTATAAATAATGCTGTCACTAGCGTGAGCGTTGCGTGAGCGTCGTGGAAAGTCGGAAAAGTCGGCTGCGAGGGTGAGTGCCAAGTTTGGGGAGAGTTTCGTAGTATGCGCAGTGCAACGGAGATGCGGAAACTTGTTGTGGCCCAGTGTTTTGCAGGTGGACGACAAGATTGGTACACAGTAGTAAAGAGCGAGGCACTGAGTTGGCATGAATAATGGAGTGCACAACGGGGCTCGAGATGTGTTTGTTACCTCAGGTGCTGTATGATTGTCGACAAGGAGTGAAAACGGAGCAATTTGTGACGGCTCTTTCAATTTAAGACGTTAAAAACAGACGGAATTTGTATTTGTAATACCAGAGCATCGAAACTACTTGGACCTTTTGTGTATAAGAACGGGTCCGCGCCTTTGTACTCTGCTCTCTTCACCGCTACAAACCAACCAACCATCGTGTCAGTGCGCATCTGAGTCGCAAAGAATGGGGAATAGCGCAGTTTGCTCGTGCATGGGGCGTAGCTCAGTTGGTAGAGCGTCTGCTTGGCATGTGAAAGGTCCAGGGTTCAAGCCGCGGCGGTTCCATTTTTTGTGGTCAGTGCATGGTAAGTTTTGGTCGCGGCGAACCTAAAGGCACGCAAGATGTTGCAAAGCCAGCGTCACAGACTGATATGATGTATACTGACGTAAGGAGAGCAAGATGTAAGTGTGGGGACCGGCTGTTATCGAGGTGTCATCGAGTGCAGATCTGTCTTAGGTATCGCGGCTTAACCTCATTGAAGTCTAGAGGGTGGACAACACGTTGGTCTTACTCAGAGCGGTGTCCGAATTCTATTTTCGACGTTATACGTGCCACTTTCATTGTGGCCAACTACGATTCGATACAGAATGCACGAAACCTGAAAGACACCCTAACGGATACATAGAGAGTAGTGTTTGTCTGTTGAATAATGGGAGTGCAAGGGTCTGTGTCGTCTATATGGCTGTATGTAGCACCATAAGTCTCTGGGGGGGCGGGCGTAGCTCAGATGGTAGAGCGCTCGCTTAGTATGCGAGAGGTACTGGGATCAATACCCAGTGCCTCCAGAATTTTTAACACACCTACATGCGCACCTTGCCATGCAAGTGGAATAATTCACAACCAGCAGATGTGTCTAGGAAGATACAAGCGAATGATTAGCATCCACAATTGACAAGCGTGCTGTTATTAGTGCGCAGGAAGCACCCTCCTCCCA
Source organism: Schistocerca gregaria (assembly GCF_023897955.1). NCBI lineage: Eukaryota > Metazoa > Arthropoda > Insecta > Orthoptera > Acrididae > Schistocerca > Schistocerca gregaria. The sequence goes on from NW_026061924.1 coordinate 57,533, forward strand.
CGCCTACACTTAATTTAGAAACAGTACAAGTGTTCCCGTAAGATTCTCAAGCCTATGTCGGAAAGATCTGCCTTGCGCTGAGTACACGTAAATCCCACTGCACATTCCTATTCTTAGCGTGCAGTCAGCTGCTACTGGTGTTGCTAGTTGTGACTGCTGATAACAGATGCCGTAGCAATCAATTCTTGGAGTGAGTTGTATGTTTTGCGATAGTCTGTCTCTGACAAGCAAGCACAGGTGACATAGGTGCGAACACAGGAAGCTTGCAGACCCTCGCTGCCTGCAGACACCGAGCAGCCACACTAGGAGGGCGGCCTAAGCCGTAGGCGAAATGTGCTCATTCGCTTTGGCGCGACGTCGAACTATAAATAATGCTGTCACTAGCGTGAGCGTTGCGTGAGCGTCGTGGAAAGTCGGAAAAGTCGGCTGCGAGGGTGAGTGCCAAGTTTGGGGAGAGTTTCGTAGTATGCGCAGTGCAACGGAGATGCGGAAACTTGTTGTGGCCCAGTGTTTTGCAGGTGGACGACAAGATTGGTACACAGTAGTAAAGAGCGAGGCACTGAGTTGGCATGAATAATGGAGTGCACAACGGGGCTCGAGATGTGTTTGTTACCTCAGGTGCTGTATGATTGTCGACAAGGAGTGAAAACGGAGCAATTTGTGACGGCTCTTTCAATTTAAGACGTTAAAAACAGACGGAATTTGTATTTGTAATACCAGAGCATCGAAACTACTTGGACCTTTTGTGTATAAGAACGGGTCCGCGCCTTTGTACTCTGCTCTCTTCACCGCTACAAACCAACCAACCATCGTGTCAGTGCGCATCTGAGTCGCAAAGAATGGGGAATAGCGCAGTTTGCTCGTGCATGGGGCGTAGCTCAGTTGGTAGAGCGTCTGCTTGGCATGTGAAAGGTCCAGGGTTCAAGCCGCGGCGGTTCCATTTTTTGTGGTCAGTGCATGGTAAGTTTTGGTCGCGGCGAACCTAAAGGCACGCAAGATGTTGCAAAGCCAGCGTCACAGACTGATATGATGTATACTGACGTAAGGAGAGCAAGATGTAAGTGTGGGGACCGGCTGTTATCGAGGTGTCATCGAGTGCAGATCTGTCTTAGGTATCGCGGCTTAACCTCATTGAAGTCTAGAGGGTGGACAACACGTTGGTCTTACTCAGAGCGGTGTCCGAATTCTATTTTCGACGTTATACGTGCCATTTTCATTGTGGCCAACTACGATTCGATACAGAATGCACGAAACCTGAAAGACACCCTAACGGATACATAGAGAGTAGTGTTTGTCTGTTGAATAATGGGAGTGCAAGGGTCTGTGTCGTCTATATGGCTGTATGTAGCACCATAAGTCTCTGGGGGGGCGGGCGTAGCTCAGATGGTAGAGCGCTCGCTTAGTATGCGAGAGGTACTGGGATCAATACCCAGTGCCTCCAGAATTTTTAACACACCTACATGCGCACCTTGCCATGCAAGTGGAATAATTCACAACCAGCAGATGTGTCTAGGAAGATACAAGCGAATGATTAGCATCCACAATTGACAAGCGTGCTGTTATTAGTGCGCAGGAAGCACCCTCCTCCCACGCCTACACTTAATTTAGAAACAGTACAAGTGTTCCCGTAAGATT